>NW_025798627.1:9576700-9668546 GCF_021613505.1 Equus quagga
TTCACTGTAAGTTATTTCTTCATCTTCTTTTCTGCTCAAAAGTGCTTTTCATGTCTGCCAGCTGGAAGACTAGAAATAAGACCTATAGTTTCAAGTTTGAATGTGCTATTTGAGCTTTTTAATGCAGCCCTAGTGAGCTGGTGTTTGGCAGAAGTACCAGCTGAAAATGGACAGTTAGGGTACAATTAAAAGCTGCTTGACTATAATTTACCACATGCACTGCCAAACTGTGCACTCTGACCTGCCTGTGGCTTATAGAACTCTCTTCTGTCTTCAGTTGTTTGTTTTACCATGTGTGAGCCTCTATAGAGGCGCCTTTAGGCCAACCAAGAAATCCAGGTACTGAATTTCAAAGTACAATTAAATAAATGGCTACCTGGTGAAATAAGAGAGTGTCAACATATATGCCAAGTGGGATAGTATTATACTGATATAAAATGTGTTCATTTGGAACACTTGAGGAGATAGGCAACATCCTAATTAAATGATTTGTTCAACCAGAAATGTTCATGGAACATGGAAATATTCTAATTTATCAAAGGAATTTCCCCAGTGATATGTTATCTTTAAAAATCTTTTACCTTTTACTTTAAAGAGTCACTTTTACCAGTAACTCTGAAAGTATGTCTCTGACACTGTGCCTGGTCAGAAGCTGTGTTGTTAGTGGGAAGATGTCGAGTTAGAGGACCCAGGATCATTATAGTCCTGCCTTGGTAGTTGTGGTATGTGACCTTTTGGAAATCAGTTATTTTATCTCAACTTCAGTTTTTCTTTCTATAAAATGAAGATAATATTTCTTGCCTTGCCTGCCTTGTATGATTTTTGTGAGCAGCAAATGAAATGATACAGATGAGAAATTGCACTATGAATGTAGGTTGTTAGTCAGAACTCAAGGGACCTTTTCAAATTGTCTTAACTTTCTCTAGAGGTGCAGGACCTGGAATTGCAAGCAGTGTTTAGGTGTTGATGGGTCCAGGACTTTAATAAATAAAATAGGGTTGTGATTTTTCAAGCCTTGGGGAAGTTTTGATATATGGTATGGCATTAGGGGAACAGTGCCAATTTTTGTCACTGTGGCTATCTTGGAAGACAGATGCTCACATTCAAAGATAGCAGCCAGAAGAGAGATTTGCTCTGTTTTAATTTTTCTCTCTCCTTAAAGGATATAGCCTCAAGAGAACTCTTTTCTAGTTTCTCTCTCTCTCTTTCCCTCGTATGCACACACACACACCCACCCACACACACACACACACACACGCTTACACAATAGTACAGTGGATGCTTACTCAGGGGTGTCCATATGGATATCACAGAGGAAGGGGCTTCATAAAACAAGCAAACAAAAACAACCCCATTTCCAAGAATAGTTGTGTGATAGTTCTGTATCCTTGTACAAAAACTATTAAAGTTTTATTTAATCTTTATTTATTGTATTTCACTTTTTACTTATTAATAATGGTAATGTCAATGTGTTTCATAGTGTGGGGTCCCACTTCTTATCTCAGCTGTTTGGAGGATTCTTAGGTCAAAGAACACCTGATCTATCATTAACACTACTGGGTTGACTTGCTGATTAACTAGAATCTGGATCCTTCCTTTACCTGACTTCTGAGCAATGGTTGTTTGTATCATAATCCCTCAATGCTTCAGACTCTAATTTTGTTGGAGGTAGCATTAGGTCCATCCACAAAACTAACTCCAGACTCCCTCTCGCAGTGAACACAAGTCTGGCCATGGACAGGGAAATGAAAGTTTAATTGGTATTTTGTGTAGGTTTAACTGGGGATTTTGGGGAAGTTTAGCTTCCTTGGTGTCGGGGACTGGATATGAAATAACTATCTCGCAACCCTCAAGTTAGGGAAGATGCTGATGATGCTGTGTTGTTGCTGCACCAGCACAAGACTGCTAACTTCTAAATTTGAAAGTGAGAAAAATGAACTTTTTTTTGATAAGACACTATAATTGGATTTGTATTATGTATCTGAATGTAATTTTCAACATATATACTTCCCCTTGGTTATGGTAGTGGTGGCAGGGAGCGGTCCACACTCCAGTCCTTCCTGAGGTTTAACTGATGGTGTGTGGGTGAGATGAGCATATTAAAAGGGCCATGGATGCAGTGGAAACCTCTCCTTATCGCCTTCAACATTTTATGCCTTGAGCACATATGACTAGGGACTCTCTGTTCCCTGCCATGATATTCTGCGTTTTAGACCTTGCTCTGTTTTGATCCTTTGGCAGCTTATGAAACTTTAATACACAGATTCCTTCCAGATGTTCGAGTCAACTATCTCCCCTTTGGCCCTCCACTCAGGCAGCCTTGTCCCATTGCCTCACCTGGCCTGGTGAGAGAAGGATTTGCATTTTTACATGCCAAATACACTCAGAGCCTTTGCAGTTAGTTGCTGATCCTCCGCTTAGAATGTTCTTTTTGCATGTGTCCATATGCCTCATTCCCTCGCTTCCTTCAGGTCTCTGCTCCACTTACCTCATCTGAGAGACCTTCCTTGACTACTCCTTCACCGTCTTTATTCTTGTTAATGGCATGTATATACTGATTTCTTTATTGCTTGATCCTTTCAGAGGAATATAATTCCCCCAAAGCCAGGAAGTTTGTTTTGTACATTGCTGTATCTCCTTAGGTATAGTATATATTCAGTAAATATTTGTTGAATGAATGAATTTTTTGCAGACAGTTGAAATTATTGTTCTTAGAGGTGATGTTACTGGCAGCCGTTCTGATCATAGGGTGTAGTTAATTAAAAGATTAATATGGGACAGATTCTTTGCCTCACTAAGCAAACATAGAGATGAGTTGGTGACAGCTGCCTTTTTATCCTTCTTTAGTCACTATTTGGGGAGTCTGATTTTTTGAGACACTGTCTGTTAAGTATAAAGTATGTAAAGTAAAGTAATGTAAACTCAAAGTATTTTACTCATAAAAGCAACTTCATTCATTGTACTTCTACACTAGGCAGGCCCCCAGCTGTAGTTCTTTACTCATCATTCATAACCATGTGGAATTTTTGGGTCAGTGGTTTGTGGCGTAAAGTTCCAAGCTTCTTTTACCTTTACTGCTTATGATAAATGGTTTTGACTTTTAATCCTATATCTGTTTAGATATCCTATCCAGTTCCACTATATATTAGTTATAGGATAGTGGGTGTGTAACTTGATTTGTTGCAATTCAGGTTTTTATTTATAAAATGGAAGTAATAATAATTAAATTACCCATCCTGGCAATCTCACGGGGCTTTTTTAACATTAAGTAAAACAAATAGTCAAATTTATGTAAAGTATGCAAATTTATTATAACATGCAAAAATATATACAGTTTTAAATTTACTGTTATGCATTCCAATAAAAATCATATACACACTAAATTGTATTAGAATTATTGGTTAATCATAAATTATAATCCTATGCTTTCTTAAGCGGGAGGTTGCAGATTGCTTGAAGGTCAAGTTTTTGCTTCTTCTTAACTAAGAATTGGATTCTTGTTGGGAAATCATTTGCTTGGGTTTTATTTCGACATGTCCGTAGAAGTCCCTAAGGCTATGAGCCTACACTGATCTATCTGACTTGTTCACTATAAGAAATATTGCACAATATTTGCCCAAATGTAAAATCTATCTACTCTATGTTGGGAAATACAGAAACGATTGAAACAGCATTGTCTGGAGATGTTTATTTTGGAGCTACAGTGAATTGGGAAAATCCTCTGAAACAAACAAGCCATACTCCAGGTCTCTCGCTTTGTTCTTTTATGGTTTATTACTAAAGACCTGTGTAATATAAATTCTTACTGTATACTCCTTGATATTGTGCAAAAAGTGTAATAAATTGTTAAAAGTAAATACAAAATGGAGAATCGACTTGAGAATTCCCTGAGCAGCCAAAACCATTTACGTCATGTAAGCAAAGCTAAATCTAGCTTATTTGATGAACGCAAGTGAAACTTCATTTATTTCTTGTAAATGCCTCTGATAATCATAAAAGAAATTTAAATCATCTTCCTATAAATGATATAAGATAACCACTTTTAATCAATCCCCTGTCGTATGGAAACCCCCACTGTAACAACTAATCATTGTGAAGGTTAAACAATTTCCTCATTTTCACTTTATAAATCATCCTGTAATGTTAGGGCCCTGAGCTTCAGAGTAGTTTTAAATTTGAAAGCTCCCAGTTTGCAAACTACTCTTATATGTACAATACACTTTTACTAACTACTAACTTTATTGATTTAGTGCTTTTAATTTTGCTATTTCTAGATTTTTGACAAAATAAATAAGACACAACGTGGATTTTAACATTATCATATGAAGAATAGAGAGTTTGCACAGTAATTTCAAGCATAGCAGGGAGCAGCAGCATCTATACCTACAAGAATGACCTTGACAGGATATCTATAGTATCTGCAAAAATGTTTAAACAAATTGTTAAATGATTGTAGGAAAGAATACAGGGATAATGCAAACCCAGAGGAAAGGAAATTTGTGTTAGGAATGATAAGTTTAAATTGAAAGAACTAATTTTAACTTTCCTTTTGGATGAACTCTTTTAAGTTACAAAAACTTGAAACTTGAAAGTTTTCTTTTGCTTAATGCTATCTTCCCACTGGCTTACCCTGCTTGTGAAATATTTTAGATATATTGTGTCCTGATACTTATATTTGCAATGTTAAAAATTCAACTCAGTACTTTTTGTAGACTCTTTTAAATAAACTATCTTACAAAACACTAGCTACAAAAATAATAAATTCTTAACTTGTTAATTTTGCTTTTATTAGCTTTTTAAAAATTGTTTTGATGTTTAGTCTAAAAGTGTTTCTGGCTGTCTGACTTCCTTATAAAAGTACTATCTTTACTGTACATTAACTACACATACTAAAGATTTGGCAGCTAACATTTTTGTGTAAATGATTCTGTTTTCCTATCCATTATGACATATGTTTGTTTTCTAAAGAATCTGTCATTTAATTCTCTAGAGATTTCTCTTTGCCATCCTCTAGGAATCTGTGTTTTTTCACTCTTAATGTTATTAATTTAATAATTGTCTTTCTTTTATCTCGAAATCTTACCCCTCTTCTCTCCAATCCATATCCCCTTTCCTTTGTCAAATTCTTGCCATAGTAGAGTATGTCTATCTTCTTTCTTTTTTTTTTCTTTTTTATCTTCCTTCCATTCTTTTCTTTTTCTTTTTGGACTAGGATTTTTCATATAAAATGAAAATACAGTTTGAAAACAAAGATAATGCATTGAACTTAAGGATACTCCCACCTCCTTAATGTTGTAGTTATCTGGAATAACACATTCCAGAGGAAGAACAAATTAAGCAAACAGGAAAGACTTTAAAATAAATGTAATAAATATTTTCAGAGAGCTGAGGGAGTATAACGAGGCAGAAACAAACTCTCGTGAAGAGGAACTGGTTGGAGATGATGGCTGTGAAAACGTGATTATTAAAATAATGAACTAAATAGAAAAGATAGAGCTTAAGCACTAACTAATGATTTGAAATACTAGGTCCATGAACTCTCCTAAAAGGCGTTAAAATGGTATAAAGTGATAGAAAGATTGAGAAAATAGTTGAGATATGGAGGACAAAAGAAATATCAGTATCTAACAGCAATCCCAGAAAAAGAGAGACAAAATAAAAAAAGAAAGAAAAATACTTCAGAAAAGTAATTACATAGACTTTTCAAGAACTGAAGAAAAATGGAGACTTGAGGTTGAAAGAGCTCAGAGTGTGCCAAATAGAATATACGAAAAATTCAACTTCAGACTTTATAATGCATCTTAAAAGTGAAGACGAAGAAAAAAAATCTAAAAGCTATTTGAAAGTAGGGCTCATACCTTCTAATGTTTTCTTTTCTACTTCTTCCCAGAAGTATACTTTGCAGATTGTTGATATACAGTAAATTGTCTTGACTGACTGAATGTTCTTAATTATTAGCCAAGCAAGAAGGTAACGCCATCCACTATCCTCCAGCAAAATTTCCTGAATAAAAACCAAGAAGATGGAAAACTCTACTGTCACTGAAAAATGACTTCATTAATTAATTTTCCAGATATTGAAAAAATTTTGATTCTCATGAAAAGTTAAATATTCTTTTTCTAAATCTGGCTACTCCTGCCCCAATGTCTGGCCACGAGTAGAATGCCTACTTCAGCTTACAAAGAAGAGGAATATAATAAAGACAATATCAAATTGCGATTTAAAAGAAATGGGACAGAAAATATTTCCTAAAATTGTTTCAGCAGAATTTTAACGGAAATGCAATTATTTGTGCACACACAAGTGCATATAATCTTTATGTTCCTGGTAACATCGAAAGTCAGGTATGTTTCCTGTTTGGGTCATATTTCTGTAACTAACCTTAAGGAAGTCATTTGCACAGCAATTCCTGATTAAATGTATTTATAACAATCTCTGGGTTGTCAGGTTATACTATCTGAGAGGAGACTTAAAATCGTACTAAAGAATTGGTTGAGAAAACATTTAAGATAAAATCTATCCAACAGTTAACTTAGGTACAAATATAACTTTACATTTATCTTAAAGTGAGTTTCCTTCCTGGAAATTTACATCTATCTAGGCATGGTTGTCTAGAGTCAAGGTCCTCATTCACCTTCTGGTCATCCCTTACTCTTCTGAGTCATTAGGGTCTGGTCAAAAATTTCAAACCAAAGGGCCTGCTGGGTAGCACAGTGGTTAGGTTCATGCGCTCCACTTTGGAAACCCAGGGTTCGAGGGTTCGGATCCTGGGCATGAACCTACACACCGCTTAGCAAGCCATACTGTGGCAGTGTCCCACATACAAAATAGAGGAAGATTGGCACAAATGTTAGCTCAGGGACAATCTTCCTCACCAAAAAAAAAAAAAAAAAATCAAATCCAGACTTATCAGTTGGCTGCAGAATCCCTTTGATGCCTCCACTGCACTTCAAGTAAGCAATCTACTTTGATTCAAGTATAATTTTAGATCCAGGTTTTGTTTGCTACACTACGCTGTTGAAGCTGATCCACTGGGCCCTCTAGTGCCTCATTTCCCGTGTGTGTGCTCAGAATTCATTCTCAATATTGAATGTTTTCTTGTTTGAACCACTGAGATTGGGAATCGGGTCTCTTATTCCTCCGGGGGGGGGGGGGGGGGCCTGCTTTAGACCATTGACTACAAACTCAATGGCCTAATCTTTCATAGAGATCATTCTTCGTCTTGAGCACCCTGGATACACTGATCAGCACTGCCAGGGCCACTCTGATCAGTGTGGCTTCATTTCAGGTACCACACATACGCCGTCTATTCTGGCTTTATGGCCACTGCTAGCCACACTGCAGTGCATCTCTACAGTTTCCGTGATTTCCTGCTCTTGTCTGAACATCCCTCAGGTGTCTGCTGCTAGCATTATGGGAGTGGGGCTATTTATTTTCCTAGAGGAAGCTCCTTATTTTTAGTATTTAAATACTGCCAATGGGGATGGGCAGATCACTGTTGTTTTGTCCCATGTATTTGGTCAAGTAATAAAGAGGTAGAGACACTGACAAATGGCTAATCTTTATTTTAAATGAGTCTGTGATGAAGTAGATGCTGGATCCATGAGTAATTGTATGTAATGACAATCTAGAGCAATCTACTTTGGTTTTATTTTAAAATATATTATTTCCACAGAATTTGTATATACCTTGTGGCTAGTAAGGCTTTTCTTGTTTCTGAAATTTAATGTCTTTCCAGACTATGGCTTGCAAAGGACCTCCCCCTCATTATTCTTAAGTCTAGGAAAAATGGCTAGGTAGGCCTTTGTAATGTCTGTGATGTTTTGCTGTTAAGGGATATAGAGAGGGTCAAGCCTTAATGATGATTGACCTAAACTTACAGGTAATAATTAACCCAGTCCTTGTGTTTTCAACCTGCTATTTAGCTAACTAAGCCTTATTTGTTCTTGCTTGCTTGATTTACCTTAATTCTGTGATGTGCTTCAGTGAATCTTGGGGTTGTGTTAAGAACATTTTGACTAACTCATTCGCATGTATAGATAGCCTTTAGATAATTAAAAAAATCTATGGTTAGAGGGCTTCTTGTTTTTGGTTTATTAGGTAAATACATTCATATTATTAATAATTATTACCTTTATTCATCACTTAATATAGGTCAGTCATTAAATTATGTAGTTTATGTTTGTTACCTAATTTAATTTCTACATCTTATTTTTTATCACCATCTTACAAATAAGAAAACAGAGTTTGAGAGGTAAATGATGTTCCCAAAATTTCACGACTGGCACAAGCAAAGTGGAGATTCAAATGCAGACCTATCTTACTCCAAAAATCAACTAACCCTAGAATGATAAGTATTCGTGAAATATATCTTTTCTACCTTAGAAAAATAAGAAAATTAAACTACTAACAAGAATTTAATGTTTACACAGGATTTGTGGCAATTGAATGGGAAGTTTAAAGTAATAGATGTAATGGAAATGAGATGAGATGAGAACTAAAAAATTTGGAAAACTTACCAGAAAGTATGAAATAAGCCAATATATGATGCTGTTTTCCACAAATAGTATGGAAATATGCCAACTTCTGTTTAAATATATTTTTGAAGTGATTTTCTAAAATGCTACAGCCTTAAATGAGTGAAAGTGTATAGTATGAGTCATAATCGAGCAATTCCTAAGGAGAATTTAAATGTAGCAGTAAGACAATAATTGTATGCAATATGGTAAGCATGCCCTTTAAATCTCTAGATCAGATTTAGCAGTCTCTTGGAAATCTGATGTCATTGATAAAACCAGAAAACAACCCTCAAATTTTTCTGTCCTTAACCTCAAAGGAGACAATTTACCATAAGAAAACAACAGTGGGTAAGGCATCTCACTAGACATATAATCTAGTGAATATATGACATTAAACACTGTGGTGGTTATTATGCATATAGTGAATAAAAACTCATAACACTCAACCAACTTCAATCCTGTCCTAAGAGTACAGACCGCCTAATTCGGAGAAAAGAAATATAAAAGTTGGTTTTGGCTGAGATAAAAATTTGAAATCATAAGCAGTCTGTGTGGTGCATTTGACAGATGACCACAATTTCCTATTAGCTCTATGGGTAGCTGATAGGAAGGAACATGTGTCAGTAGTTTTCTTGTGGGACAGAAAGATTATTAGTTTGAACCATATGAAATTGCTACTATTGGGCCATTTTTGACCTAAAAAGTGGTAATTTCATAAGGCTCAATCTAATACAAATACTAAATCAATTGGTCTATTGTGTTGGCTTGTTACAATCAAAAAGAGTATTGTTATTTAGAAATTAAAAAGCTTTCTATATTCTTACATAGTTGCAGTTAATGGATTAGTTGATGGTGTTTAGAGGGAAAAGCTTAAAATATAAGGCAAAGTAAATTAATGGTAATCTTTAATCTTTGTCTCCAAATTATGAGCAGTAGCCTTAATTCCAAGAGATTGGACTTTTAGAACTAAGCATTCTCTTTTATTTGAAAAATAATATAATTAAAGGGATATTCCATGTTTCAACAATTATATATACATTAATTTACTATATAATGATATTTTGAAAAAAGATGTTAAAATGACAAATTAGAAAAATGTGCTGCAGATATTTAGAAGGCAATACTTTTTCTTTAATGAGAATAATTTAATGCTAATAAAAATGTTTTGCTAATAGAACTACCATATGATCCAGCAATTCCTTTGTGGGAATATATTCAAAAGAAACAAAAACACTAACTCGAAAAGATATCTGTACCTGCATCTTCATAGCAGCATTATTTACAATAGCCAAGACATGGAAGCACCCTAAATGTCTATCGATGCATGAATAAAGAAATTGTGGTATAATATATACAATGGAATATTATTCAGCCATGAAAATGAGGATATTCTACCATTTGTGACAACATGAGTGGACCTGGAAGGCATTATCCTAAGTGAAATAAGTCATTCAGAGAAGACAAATACTGTGTGATCTCAATTATATGTGAGATCTAATTAAAAGCAACAGAAAAAACAACCCCCCCCCCCCCCCAAAGTCATAGAAAGAGATCAGAGTTTTGGTTATCAGAATCAGGGGATAGGGAGACGGGGAATTGGAGGAAGGTGGTCAAAATGTACAAAATTCCAGTTATAAGATAAATAAGTAATAGGGATGTAATGTACAACATGATGACTATAGCCAACACTGCTGTATGATATATAGGAAAGTTGTTAAGAGACTAGATCCTAAGAGTTCTCATCATAAGGAGAAAATTCTTTTCTTTTTACTATACCTATATGTAGTGATAGATGGTAACTAAACCTATTGTGGTAATCGTTACATAATATATGTAAATCAAACCATCATGCTGTACACCTTAAGCTAAAAAAAAATTACTTTGCTAACGTTTAAAATTATGACGTTTAGGAACCAAATGTTACACAATTTAATGAATAACTTCTAGAGAGGCTCATCATAGAAAAATATGTATTTTGAAAAATTATTTTTATGTTAATCATCTCAGAGCCTTAGTAAAATTCACTGTTGTGTGGCCAATGCTAGATTTATTGTAGCCAAAAGAATTAAAATCATAGAAGTACTTCCTCAGTCAAGTGATATTCTTCTAGAAATTGTTAATTCAGTTAACAGAGCAAAAACTGGAATACCACAAGTAGAAAAAAAAACGAGAGTTAGATAAAGATAAAAATAATTATATACATATAAGCCCCAAAAAGTAATAGTGCCCATCTTACCACTGCCCACAGGTCCTGCTTTGAAGAGTATCAATGCATTTTGTTTTGATTTTTATTACTATAATGGTTGACCATGGACACTAGATATATTTGACATGATAAATTGCAAAGCACAAAACAGAAGCATTTTAAAGATTAAAGTAGTTAACCATGATTCAGTATGTATTATTTTTAGTTTTTGGAATGACATAATAACTGCCTTTAGTGCAGTTTCCCACAGGGATGAATGAAGGAAGGTAACATTCATCAAGCACCTTATCAAGAAAGCTCTTTGCTTTTTTAGTAGGAAAAACAGGTACCTATAATTCTCCAGTCCCTTCTGTAATTTGCTGAGCACTTAGTTATGGGAAAGTCTATGTTTTTAGAGCAGAGCCTGGGGCTGTACCAAATTGTTCATGTAACAAAATGGGACAATGAAAGTTGTGAGGATGATGCAAGAATTTGAACACCTGCAAGACTGAACTCAAGGCTAGGAGAAGACAGAGCTTGTGGCCAAAATCTGGGGAAAGATTGCAGAGAACTATGAGTGAAATGTATATACAACCCCCTGAGACCTTGTAAATCTTTGTAAAAATACCCAAATCATAATACTGTTGCTATAAGTGGATTTCCTGTTGATGCTTGTGAAGGATTCTAATTTTGTATCAGTGTTGTACCAGAGTTAGCCTGAGTGGACAAGAGGGTAATGTACATCTGGATTACACCTTAATTATCTTATTAAAATCCACAACAATCCTTGGAGGTACATATTAATATTCTCAATTGCATTTGAAGAAACTAAGACCCAACGAAATTAAGTAATAACATATGGAAGAACATGGGCTGTCAAGTGATAGTAAGTGATAGAATTTTGAATCAGATCTAACATTTAAAACTTTCTTTACTTTCTGTCATCATAGTGCCTTCCATCATCATAATAATTTAATTTTATCTGAAACTTCATGGAAAAAAGCACAACATATGTTCACATTGCTATTGTAAGAGATCAGAAATAACCAGTGTTTTGATCCACCTAATTTGAAATCTGTCTTTCCTTAGAATATTATAAAGAAAAGCTATTTGTACCTTCTGGTTTGTGGATGGTAGAGGAGAGCCACCCAGTCATTTACAGTGGCATTCTTGGCAAAGAGAAAGTTATAATCATTTCACAAAATTGGTGGTCGTGATATACAAGGAGTAAAGGTTCTCTTAGTTCCTAAAATATCTATACTTCTTGTCCATGTCCGCAAACTGGTGGAGAATTACACTTAGCTCTCTTCAGATCCTCCCTGAATTTTGTTGTCTGATTTTGGGATCTACAGCTAAAATCTAGAAAATGTGGAGTAGAATCACAGAAAAGTCACTACATGATTAAATAGTTGGAAGTTGAGATTTTTAAAGCAAAGTTTGGGATTATTCAGCCTGGAGAAGAAAATGTGAGGTGTGATTTATTAGCTCTAGTCAAGTATGGAATTAATTTTTTCCATGCAAGGGAAAGTAATCATCTGTTTTCTAACCACATTATAGAAAGAATTATTGGAAGGGCTTAAGATTTAGGTTAACCAAGAAGAATTTCCTGATTGTGAAAATGGTTAAGTCTTGGAGTTGGTAACCGACCAAATGTTTGGAATCTCTCATTTCATTCCATCAAGACAAGGCTAGACTTTGGTTTCAGAGAATTACAGAGTTTTAGGGACACAAGTGATCATCTTATTTCATACCTTTCCTTTACAGAGGCTCTGAGAGGTTAAGCAACTGCTGAGTAGTTGCTAAGACTCAAATCTGATTTATGTAAACTTGTCTTCTTGACCAAAGGCTACAAATTTTTCTGTTTTCTCTAATGTGTAACTCTATGTCTAATGTGTAGCTCTATGTAAAAGGGATATTGTTTTGATGGAGAATTAAATTTATACAAAATAGCCTCTAATAGTGGCATTTTTTCTCTATATTTTGTTAAAAAGAGGTGATTCATCTTTTGGTCAACTGGTAAAGGGCTCCTTATGCATTCTTTAAAGTTTATTCCCAGAAAAAATATGTCATTTTCTATATGTTCACTCACAGCTGAAAAATTTCTTTTATTTTAAACCATTCATTACCAGCAAATCTACACTTGTCAGACATATGGATTTTCTCTGAACCTCAGACACATTAATTCTCATTGCTTCTTACTTCTTGGAGGTGGAGTGTTTGTCTGAAAAATTGTTTCTAAGTGAAGAGTATGCTGAATAGAATTTGCTCAGATGACTAATATAAAAATAGCATGAGGTCTGGAAACAATTTAAACTTCTGCCACATATTCAGTAAGCCAAAGAAATGGCGCTGGAACTACTGACAATTTTAGGCAACAAAACGAAGTTTTATTCAAAGAGAAGAGAATGTTATATCTTAGAAATGAAATGATAACTTTGTTTCTTGTGGAAACAATGTCAATTTTCTTAGAATTTTTAGTTTGGTGGTTCTAAGACTAACTAAACCATAGTAGGCCATGGTAATGAAAAGCTTCTGTTTTAAAATTATAAAAAAAATCCTGTGACCCAAAGGGTGTGGGAAAAAATAAACCAGAACTCATTCTGAACAGTATTTACTGAATATAAAAAAATAGTGGATAGTAAAATTTTTTAATGCCAGTTTGAAGGTAGGGAGACATATGGAGGCTAAATATGTGGAGATACATCTTTGTACTAAATAGTCAATAAAGACAATATAGAAGGAATAGTATAAAAATATAGAGAAAGAACAAATGGATTGATAAAAAGCATTGAGCTATGATACAAACTGAATATATAATATAACGGCAAGACTCTTGTGATGAGTTTGGTTGACCTTGGTTTGCTAGAGTCGTTTTCAAAGCTGGCCAAATGGCTTTTAATAAACCATTTATTCTTGACCCTAAAAGTATTTCTGTAAACATAAATATAATGTAAGACACATCATCTGAGTCTGCTATAGCACTGTTTTGTTAAATGGAGTCAGCTTGCTCTTGTAAATCCTGTCTTGAGGAACACATAAAGGCCCAGACTCAGGCATCAACCCCCATTCTACTCTGCATTTGGTATCCTGGCTCCTCAATTCCCTGGTATTCTCATTTTATTGCTATTTTAAAGTGACAGGTATGTGACTTGGAAATTAATGAATTCCCTTTTATTCCTATTTACATTGCTTCTATTTTCTTCCTCACCCTTTAGGCAACCATTTAAATGTCTTTAACGTGTATCTTTTCATTTGTATGTGTTTTTGAAAAATGAATACTTTTGTGCATGGATTTTTAATAAATGAATATATACAATTTTTTTTTTGCCAAGCAATATATTGTTGAGATTCACCACAAAGGAACATTGAAATATGTTCTGATCTGTGCATCTAATCTGTTTTTTTGAATGGTTGCCTAATACCACACAGTGTGCGTCTACCACATTTTACCTGTATACTTTTGTAGTGATGGACATGCAGGTTACTTTCAACTTCCTAGTGCTACATATTACACTATAGTAAACATTTTCAGAGGTGTTATTGTGTAACTGTCCAAGAATTTTTGGATATACAAATCCAAAATTTTTGGATATATATGTATTTTTATATATAGATAGATAGATAGATAGATAGATAGATAGATACCTAGGAGTAGAATGGCTGGATCATAGATTATCTGTGCACTTAATTTGACTAACTAGTGACAGAAGCCTCTTTTGAAGCAGTATTTTAAAGTACCTTTCTTTTTGTATCAATTTTATTGAAGTATAAATCATATACCATAAAGTCACGCTTTTAAAGTGTACAATTTAATGTTTTACGGTATATTCACAGAGTGCAAGCAGTACTACTATTTAATTTTAGAACATTTTCATCACCCCAAAAAGAAACCCTGTACCCAGTCACTCCCCATCCCACCACCTACCCTACCCCCGACCCCTGCAAACCACTAATCTATTTTCTGTCTATGTATTTGCCTGTTCTGGACATTTCATGTATGTGTAGTCATACAATATATGGCCTTTTGTATCTGGCTTCTTTCACTTGGTGTAAAGTTTTAGAGGTTCATCCATGTGGTAGCATTTATCAGTACTGCATTTCTTTTTATGGCTGAATAATATTCCATTGTGTGGATTTACCACGTGAATGTTTATCATTTCATCAGTTGATGGACATTTGAGTTGTTTTCACCTTTTGACTATTATTAATAATGAGGGTATGAACATTGGTGTACAAGTTTTTATGCGGACGTATGTTTTCAATTCTCTTGGGTATATACCTGGGTGTGGAATTACTGGGTCATATGCTAACTCTATGTTTAACACTTTGATGAACTGCCAGACTGTTTTTCGAAGTGTCAGCACTATTTTACATTCCTATTAGTAGTGAATGCATGTGCCAATTTCTCCACTTCCTCACCAACACGTGTTATTGTTTGTCTTTTGATTCTCTCCACACTAATAGATGTGAAGTGGTATCTCATTGTGGCTTTGATTTGCATTTCCCTGAACTTGGCTAATGATGTTGAACATCTTTTCGTATGCCCTTTGGCCATTTGTATATCTTCTTTTGAGAAATGTCTATTCAGACGTGCTGTGGGTTGAATTGTGTCTCCTAAAGAGATTTGTTGAAGTTCTAACTCCCTGGTACTTTTGAATGTGATCTCATTTGAAATAAGGTCTATTTTTTTCTTTTGTTAATTGTTCTTTTGGTGTCATAGACAAATCACTGTCTTATCCAAAGTCATTGAGATTTACTCCTATGTGTCTCCCAAGAGATTTATAGTTTTGTTCTTACACTTAGGTCTCTGATTCATGTTGAATTAGTTTTTATACATGGTCTCAGTCTCCTAGGGATTTCTGAAATAACATTTGGCTCTTTCCAACTGTTCTGAAGAATCTGTCTGTCTGCTCCTTCATCATATTCAAGCAACTAACATCATTCTAGTATATTTCTCTGTACACTGTGATTGCTTAAATAGAAGATTAATTTTCTACTAGGTCTATTTCTGCAGTCTTTCTTTCACGCTTCAACTTGCGTAATATTTTAACTAAGTGGAGAATTCTTTTTGAACAGTACTTTTCCTTAGATCTTTGAAGATGTCATCTTGTGAGCAATGTTCTTTGTAGGTCATCTGTCTTTTCTTTTTGATTGCTTTTAAGATCTTTGTCTTTTCAGTTTTACTATGTCTTTTCCTGTTTTTAAACTTGTTATAAATATAGTCATACAGTAAATATGGTTTTTAGTCTGCCTTCTATTAACATTATGTTTTTAAGATTTATCTGTGCTGATGTGAATAGTTATAGTTTGTTCATTTTCATCACTGCATAGTATTCCATTGTATAGATGCACCAATAGTTTTTTATCTGTTTTTACTAGCAATGGGCATTTGAGTTGTTTCTGAATTTGGACTATCAAAATTTTGCTGCTTTGGAACATTCTTGCACGTGTATCTTAGTGTACACATTATAGAGTATACAAACCTTTTGTCAGTTACATGCTTTTCAAATATATTCTCCTAGTATGGATGGTCTTTTAATCTTTTTTGGTGATTTTCATCATAATTAATTTTATAATTTATATTTTTGTGTTTGATTCAAGAAAAGTAAAGTCAGAAATATGTTCTACATTTTTTTCTAGAATTAAAAAAAGTCTTTTCTTATTTAAATTCTCAATTCATATGAAATAGCTCATCTTTTCCTCGTTGCTCTGCAATGCTCCCTATTTTATATACAATTTTTGCATATGCATGAGTTTGTTTTTTGGGTTCTCTATTCTGTTCCATTGCATCATTTGTCTTTCCATGAACCAATACCACAACATGATATTTATTATGAATGTATGAATTTTGTATGAATTTTAGAATTAACTTGTTAATTTATACAGAAAGTAGGCCCATGAGATCTTTCCTATGAAGATTATATACATATACATATATATGGTCTCTCTCTCTCTATGTATAATCTCTGTTTTAATAGATAGTGGTAGCTCATTTACCAGATAAGTCTTTTACCAGATAAGCTCTCTCAGTCTGTGGGTTGTCTCTTCATTCCCTTCACAGAGTATTTCACAGAGTAGAAATCTTTAATTTTAATTAAAATCCAGCTTATCAATTATTTCCCTCATGTATCATGCTTTTGTATATCTAAACAGTTATCACCAAACTCAAGGTCATCTAGATTTTCTACTGTGTTATCTTCTAGGAGTTTTATAATTTTGAATTTTACATTTACGTTTGTTATCCATATTGTGTTGATTGTTGTGAAGGATATAAGGTCTGTGTCTAGATTCGTGTTTTTGCATGTGGATGTCCAATTGGTCTAGCCCTATTTGTTGAAAAGTCTAGCTTTTCTCCGTTGTACGGTAGTTCCCCCTTATCCATGGTTTCATTTTCTGCAGTTTCAGTTACCTGTGGTCAACTGTGTTCTGAAAATATTAAATGGAAAATTCCAGGCATAAACAATTCATAAGTTTTAAATTTTGTGCCATTCTGAATAGAGTTATGAAATCTCATGCCATCCTGTTCCATCCTCCCTGGGAAGTGAATCATCCCTTTGTTCAGCATATTCATGCTGTGTATGCTAACTACCTGTTAGTCACTTAGTAGACATCTTGGTTATCAGATCGACTGTCACAATATTATGTTCATACTATCTATGGTTTCAGGTATCCAGTGGGGGTCTTGGAATGTATCCCCCTTGGATAAGGGGGGACTATTGTATTGCCATTGCTCCTTTGTCAAAGGCAGTTGACATTAATTGTGTGGGTTTATTTCTGGGGTCTCTATTCTGTTCCATCTATCTATCTATCTATTCTTTCACCAATATCACACTCTCTTAATTACTGTAGCCTTATAATAAATCTTGAAGTCGAGTAGTGTCAATACTCCAATTCTGTTCTTCTTCTTCAATATTGTGTTGGCTATGGTAAGTCTTTTGTCTCCTCTTATAAACTTTGGAAGCAGTTTTTCAATATCCACAGAATAACTTGCTGGAATTTTGATTGGGATTCTCTTGAATCTGTAGATCAAGTCGAGAAGAATTGATATCTTGACAATATTGAATCTTCCTATCTATGATCATGGAATATATCTCCACTTACTTAGTTTTTTTATTTCATTCATCAAAGTTTTCAGTTTTCTTCATACAGATTTTCTACATATTTTGTTACATTTCTACCTAAGTATTTCATTTTTTTGGATGCTAATATAAATGGTACAGGCATACCTCAGAGATATTGCAGGTTCAGTTCCAGATCACTGCAATAAAGCAAATATCTCAATAAAGTGAATTACATGAATCTTTAAATTTCCCAGTGCATATGCAAGTTGTGTTTACACTATACTGTAGTCTAAGTGTACAATAGCATTATGTCTAAAAAACATGTCCATACCTTAATTAAAAAATACTTTATTGCTTAAAAATGCTAACCATCATTTGAGCCTTTAGCGAGTCATAATTTTTTGCTGGTGGAGAGTCTTCCTTGATGTTGAAGTCTGCCGACTGATCAGGGTGGTAGTTGCTGAAGGTTGGGGTGGTTGTGGCAATTTCTTAAAATAAGACAACAATGAAGTTTGCTGTATCAATTGACTCTTCCTTTCATGAACAACTTCTCTGTAGTGTGAAATGCTGTTTGATAGTCTTTTACTTATAGTAGAACTTCAAAATTGGAGTCAGTCCTCTCAAACTCTGCTACTACTTTCAACTAAGTTTGTGTAATATTTTAAATCCTTTATTGTCATTTCAACAGTCTTCACAACATCTTGAAAGTAGAGTCCATCTCAAGAAACCACTTTCTTTGCTCACCCATAAGAAACAACTCCTCATCTATTAAAATTTTATCATGAGATTGCAGCAATTGAGTCACATCTTCAGGCTCCACTTCTAATTCTAGTTCTCCTGCTGTTTCCATGATATCTGCAGATACTTCCTCCACTGATGTCTTGAACTCCTCAAAGTCATCCATGAAGATTGGAATTAGCTTCTTCCAAACTCCTGTAAATGTTGATCTTTTGACATTTTCTTGTGAATCATGAATATTCTTGATGGCATCTAGAATGGTGAATCCTTTCCAGAAAGTTTTCAATTTACTTTGTCCAGATCCATCAGAGGAATTCCTATCCATGGCAGCTGTAGCCTTATGAAATATATTTCTTAAATAATGACTTGAAAGTTGAAACTGCTCTTTGATCCATGGGCTGCAGAATGGATGTTGCGCTAGCAGGCATGAAAACGTTAATCTCATTGTGCATCTCCATCAGAGCTCTTGGGTGATGAGGTACATTGTCAATGAGAAGTAATATTTTGAAAGGGATCTTTTTTCTGAGCAGTAGGTCTCAACAGTGAGCTTAAAATATTCAGTAAACCATGTCATAAACAGATGTGCTGTCATCAAGGCTTTGTTGTTCTGTTTATAGAGCACAGGCAGAGTAGACTTAGCATAATTTTTAAAGGCCATAGGATTTTCAGAATGGTAAATGAGCATTGGCTTCAACTTAAAGTCTCCAGCTGCATTAGCCCCTAACAAGAAAGTTAGCCTGTCCTTTGAAGCTAGGCGTTGACCTCTCCTCTCTATCTATGAAAGTCTTAGATGGCATCTTCTCCCAATATAAGACTCTTTCATCTATATTGAAAGACTGTCATTTCATGTAGCCACCTTCATGAATTATCTTAGCTAGATCTCCTAGAGGACTTTCTATAGCTTCTACATCAGCACTTGCTGCTTCACTTTGATTTTTATGTTGTGGAGATGGGTTCTTTCCTTAAACATCGTGAACCAACTTCTGCTAGCTCCCAACTTTTCTTCTACAGCTTCCTAACTTCTCTCAGCCTTCATAGAATTGAAGAGAGTTACGGCCTTGTTCTGGACTAGACTTTGACTTAAGGGGATATTGTGGCTGGTTTCATCTTCTATCAGGACCACTAAAACTTTCTCCAAATCAGCAACAAGTCTTTTTCATGTTCTTATATCATTCATGTGTTCACTGGAGTAGCACTTTTAATTTCCCTCAGGAACCTTTTCTTTGCATCACAACTTGGCTAATTGTTTGGTTCAAGAGGCCTAGCTTTCAGCATTTCATGGCTTTTGACAGGCCTTCCTCACTAAGCTTATTCATTTCTAGCTGTCCATTTAAAGGGAGAGATGTGCGACTCTTCCTGTCACTTGAACACTTACAGGCCATTGTAGGGTTATTAACTGGCCTAATTTCAATATTGTTTCTCAGGGAATAGGGAGGCCCAAGGAGAGGGAGAGAGACTGGGGAACTGAAGTGGAGCAGTCAGAACACACACAACATTTATCAATTAAGTTTGCCATCTTATAGGACCTGGTTTGTGGTGCGTCAAAGCAATTACAATATTAGTAATAGTAACATAAAAGATCACTGATCAGAGGTCACCAGTATAAATATAATAATAATGGTAATTTGAGAGAGATCTCGTCAAGATAGTGGCATAAGCAGACTCTGAACTCATCTCCTCCCACGAACACAACCTGGTTACAGCTATTTTTGGAAAAATTCCCTGGATAGAAAACTGAAAACTGGATAAAAAGAACCCCCACAAGAAGGGACAGTCCTGACTAAGGCAGAAGAGGCAGAAATTCCTGCTGGAGAAGAAAAAAGCCACCTTTGGGAGCAGCAGAGCTTCTCAGCTGGCCAGACAGAAGACACCCTAAAGTAGGCAGCCCTCCCTGGAGGAGTGAGGTCCGGAGTGGGGGCTGATACTGCTATAAGCATACTTCAGACTCAGCCCAACTGAGACGAGGGTCTCATTGTCTGGCATTGCTGGCTATTAACTGCAGTGAAGATACCCCCAGAAAAGCTATCAGCCGAAAGCCGAAAAGACTCAAGTCTTAAAGGGCCCACACACAAACTCACTCATTGTAGCAACCTAAAGTCACCAGAGAGAAGACTGACAGTCCTTTGGTGAAACAAGACTCACCTGGTGGGCACTGGGGGCATCTTGGTGAGAGGAGGGACATCTCCAGAGACTGAAACATTGGTGGGGGCCATTGTTCTGACCTGGTCTAGGCATGCTGACACAGACCCTGGTGGGTGCCATTGAAGTTCTTCCCTTGGCCTGTTAGCCCAGGGGTCTGCCACACTCACTAGAGCACAAATTTAATCTAGTTCAGCCAGGGCAGGCAGCCCACCTTAGGTACCAGCCCCACCCAACAGCAAGCCCTCAGGCTACTTTTTGGCTGGCATCGACTGGGTGCCTTGATCCTCTACAGGCAGGCGAGCGTGTCTGCCTCTGTGGGGCAGGGCCTGTGTGAGGACCAGGTGAACTGTGGGGGGCATTGGTAGAGAGGTGGGGACCTCTGCAGTGCAGTGTTGGGGTACCCTCCAGGGGGTTGGGAAGTGTGCATGGACCAGGACTGTGTTGACGTGTGTGTGGTTCTGTGGGGAGTGAGGCTTATCAAATAGCCATAAAAAGGATCAGCCCCACCTTCCAAAGCCTGAAACAATTGAGTGCTCCCATACCTAGGACCAGCCCCACTCAGCTGCACTCCTAAGAGAACTGACAACAGCCTTGAAGGCCTGAGGCCTATTGTAACTGTCAGCCCCTGAGCCTAGAAACCAGCTACACTGGGTACCAACACAATTAAGAGGAAAACTGCAATAGGAGTGTGCTGATAGACTTTGTAGCCAATGGTGCTGAGGCTCCCCAAACTGGATTTACAAACAGCTGGCCAGGGAAGGAAAGTCTAGACTTCCTGGGTACCTGCAGTAAGAGCAACCCTGTCAGAGCAGACAGACACAAGTAGCCCACAAAGGGGTCACTCCTGGATCATTTGGACTAGTGATGAGAGGGAAGCACACTGCTGGGCCTCATAAGGCCACTTCTCCAAGATCAGGAGACATAGCGGACTCACCTACTACATAGAAATAAGCACAGGGAAAGAGGCATAATGAGGAGACAAAGGAATGCTTTCCAAACAAGGGAACAGGACAAAACCCCAGAAAAAGGACTAAATGAAACAGAAATAAGTGACCTACTCGACAAAGAGCTCAAACAAAATATCATAAGGATGCTCACAGATACTGGGAGAAGAATGGATGAATGCAGTGAGCTCATAAGAAAAGAACTGGAAAATATAAAAAAGAACCAATCAGAAATGAAGAATGCAATACTGGAAATGAAAAATACACTAGCGGGACTCAATAGCAGAGTAGAGGATGCAGAAGAACGGATCAGCGAGCTAGACAAAAGACTAGAGGAAATCACCCAAGCTGAACAGAAAAAAGAAAAAAGAATGAGACAGAATGAGAACAATCTGAGGGAGCCCTGGGACAATATCAGGCCTGCCAACATTCAAATTATAGGTATCCCAGAAGGAGAAGAGAGAGACAAAGGGGCAGAAAATTTATTTGAAGAAATAATAGATGAAAATTCTCCTAACCTAAGGAAGGAAACAGACATCCAAGTACAGGAAGCACAGAGAGCTCCAAACAAGATAAGCCCAATGAGGCCCACAGCAAGACATATTATAATTAAAATGTCTAATATTAAAGATAAAGAGAAAATCCTAAAAGCAGCAAGAGAAAGGCCACAAGTGACATACAAAGGAAAGCCCATAAGACTATCAGTGGACTTCTCAGCTGAGACCCTACAGGGGAGAAGAGAATGGCATGATGTATTTAAAGTGCTAAAAGGAAAAACCTACAGCCAAGAATACTCTATCCATCAAGGTTGTCATTCAGAATGGAAGGAGAGATAAAAACCTTCCAGACAAGCAAAAATTAAAGGAGTTTATCACCAAGAAACTAGTTCTACAAAAAATACTGAAGGGACTTATTTAAGTGGGAAAGTGATGACCACAAATAGAGATAAAAACATTGTCAAAAAGAAAACCAGGCAATAAAATCACTTGTAAAGGTAAAAATATAGTAAAGGTAGCAGATAACTACCTGTGAAGATAATATGAATGTTAAAAGAAAAATGTACTAAAATCCCCTATTTCAATGATAAGAGGGTAATGGACAGACACATGCTAAACAAGAGACTATGATTTCAAAAACATAAAATGTGGAAGGAGGGGAGTGAAAAAGTAGAGCTTCCAGAAAGAGGTCAAGCTAAAGAGTCTATCAACTCGATATAGACTGTTATATACATAGAATATTAAATAGGATCCTCATGGTAATCACAAATCAGAAACCTATAATAAGTAAGCAAAAAAGTAAGACAAAAGAAATCAAACATATTTCTAAAGAAAGCCATCAAACCACAAGGGAAGAGAGCAAGAGAAAAAGAAAGGAACAGAGAAGGACTACTAAAACACCCAGAAAAAAAAAATAACAAAATGGCAATAAATACATATTTATCAATAGCTACTTTAAACGTCAATGGACTAAATGCTCCAATCAAATGCCATACGGTGGCCAATTGGATGAAAAAACAAGACCCATGTATATGCTGCATACAAGAGACATACTTCAGACCTAAAGACACCCACAAACTGAAAGTGAATGGATGGAAAAAGATATTCCATGCAAATGGCAAAGAAAAGAAAGCAGGGCTAGCAATACTTATATCAGACAAAATAGACTTTAAAACAAAAACTGTAACAAGAGACAAAGACGGGCACTACAGAATGATAAAGGGAACAATCCAACAAGAAAATATAACACTTGTAAATATCTATGCACACAACATAGGAGCACCTAAATATATAAAGCAATTATTAACAGACATAAAAGGAGAAATGGACAGTAACACAATAATAGTAGGGGACTTTAACACTCCACTTACACCAATGACAAGATCATCCAAACAGAAGATCAATAAGGAAACGCTGGCCTTAAACAACACATTAGACCAGATGGACTTAGTAGATATGTATAGAACATTCCATCCAAAACCCACAGAATATACATTCTTGTCAAATGCACATGGAACATTCTCAAGGATTGATCATGTATTAGGCCACAAAACAATTCTCAATAAATTTAAGAAGATCAAAATAATACCATGCATCTTTTCTGACCATTAAGGTATGAAACTAGAAATCAACTACAGGAAGAAAACCAGAAGAGCCACAAAAATATGAGATTAAACAAAATGCTACTGAACAACGATTGGGTCAATGAAGAAATCAAAAGAGAAATAAAAAAATTCCTGGAGACAAATGAAAATGAAAATATGACATGCCAAAATGTGTGGGATACAGCAAAAGAGATTCTAAGAGGGACGTTTATAGCAATTCAGGCCTACCTCAACAAATAAGAAAAATCCCAAATAAACAATCTAAAAGCACATCTAAAGGTACTGGAAAAAGGACAAAAAACAAAGCCCAAAATGAGCAGAAGGAAGGAAATGATAAAAATCAGAGCAGAGGTAAATGAAATAGAGACTAAAAAAATAGAAAAAACTAATGAAACCAAGAGCTGGTTCTTTGAAAAGATAAACAAAATTGACAAACCCTTAGCTAGACTCACCAAGAAAAAAGGAGAGAAGGTTCAACGAAATAAAATCGGAAATGAAAGAGGAGAGATTACAATGAACACCTCAGAAATGCAAAAGGTAATAAGAGAATACTATGAAAAGGTATATGCCAACAAATTGGATAATCCAGAAGAAATGGATAAATTCTTAGAAACATACAACCTTCCAAAATTGAACCAAGAAGAAGTGGAGAATTTGAATAGACCAATCACCAGTAAGGAGATCGAAACAGCAATCAAAGACATCCCCAAAAATAAAAGTCCAGGGCTAGATGGCTTCCCTGGTGAATTCTACCAAACGTTCAAAGAAGACTTAATACCTAGCCTTCTCAAACTCTTCCAAAAAGTTGAAGGGGAGGGGAGGCTTCCTAAATCATTCTACAAAGCCAACATTATCATGATACCAAAACCAGACAAGGACAACACAAAAAAGAAAATTACAGGCTAATATCACTGATGAACATCGATGCAAAAATCCTCAGCAAAATACTAGCAAATTGAATACGACAATACATTAAAAAGATCATACATCATGATCAAGTGGATTTCATTCCAGGGATGCAGGGATGGTTGAACATTTGCAAATATATCAACGTGATACACCACATTAACAAAATGAAGAATAAAAATCACATGATCATCTCAATAGATGCAGAGAAAGCATTTGACAAGATACAGCATCCATTTATGATAAAAACTCTAAATAAAATGGGTATAGAAGGAAAAGACCTCAAAATAATAAAGCCCATATATGATAAACCCACAGCAAATATCATTCTCAATGGAGAAAAACTGAAAGTTATCCCTCTAAGAACATGAACCAGACAAGGATGCCCACTGTCACCACTCTTAGTTAACATAGTATTGGAAGTCCTAGCCAGAGCAATCAGGCAAGAAAAAGAAAAAAAGGGATCCATATTGGAAAAGAAGAAGTGAAACTGTCACTCTTTGCAGATGACATGATTTTATATATAGAAAGCCCTAAAGAATCCACTAAAAAACTTTTAGAAACAATAAATGAATACAGTCAAGTTGCGGGATACAAAATAAACATATAAAAATCAGTTGTGTTTCTATATGCTAACAACAAAGTAGCAGAAAGAGAAATTAATAATACAATCCCATTTACAATTGCAACAGAAAGAATAAAATACCTAGGAATAAACTTAACCAAAGAGGTGAAAGATCTGTACACCGAAAAGTATAAAACGTTGTTGAAAGAAATCGAAGAAGACACAAAGAAATGGAAAGCTATTCCGTGCTCTTGGATCGGAAGAATTAACATCGTTAAAATGTCTATACTTCCTAAAGCAATCTATAGATTCAATGCAATCCCTATCAAAGTACCAACAACATATTTCACAGAAATAGAACAAGGAATCCTAAAATTTATATGGAACAACAAAAGACCCCAAATAGCCAAAGGATTCCTGAGAAAAAAGAACAAAGCTGGAGGTATCACACTCCTGATGTCAAAATATACTACAAAGCCATAGTAACCAAAACAGCATGCTATGGTATAAAAACAGACACACAGGTAAACAGGACAGAATCGAGAGCCCAGAAATAAACCCACACATTTATGGACAGTTAATATTCAACAAGGGAGCCAAGAGCATACAATGGAGAAAGGAGAGTCTCATCAATAAATGATGTTGGGAAAACTGGACAACCACATGCAAAAGAATGAAAGTAGACCGTTACCTTACACCTTGCACCAAAATCAACTCAAAATATATTAAAGCCTTGAATGTAAGACCCGAAACCATGAAACTTCTAGAAGAAAACATAGGCAGTATGCTCTTTGACGTCGATCTGAGCAGCATATTTTCAAGTACTATGTCTGACAGGGCAAGGGAAACAAAATAAAAAATGAAAAATGGGACTACATCAAACCAAAAAGCTTCTGCACAGTAAAGGAAACCATCAACAAAATGAAAAGACAAGCTAACAATTAGGAGAAGATATTTGCAAACCATATATCAGATAAGAGGTTAATATCAAAAATATGCAAAGAACTCATACTTCTCAACACCCAAGAAACCAACAACCCAATTAAAAAATGGGTAAAAGATCTGCAGAGATTTCTCCAAAGACTTATGGATGGCCAACGGGCACATGAAAAGATGTTCAACATCATTAGCTATCAGGGAAATGCAAATCAAAAGAACAATGAGGTATCACCACACTCCAGTCAGAATGGCTACAATTAACAAGACAGGAAGCAAGAAGTGTTGGAGAGGATGTGGAGAGAAGGGAACCCTTGTACACTGTTGGTGGGAGTGCAAACTAGTGCAGCCACTGTGGAAAGCAGTATGGAGTATCTTCAGAAAATTAAGAATAGATCTGCCATATGATCCAGCTATCCCAAGCTGGGTATTTATCCAAAGAACTTGAAAACACAAAGGCATAAAGATACTTGCACCCCTATATTCATTGCATCATTATACTCAATAGCCAAGACTTGGAAGCAACCTAGGTGCCCATCAAGGGACGAATGGATAAAGATGTGGTATATATATATACAATGGAACACTATTCAGCCATAAGAAATGATAAAATCCGTCCATTTGTGACAACATGGATAGTCCTTGAAGGTATTATGCTGAGTGAAATAGGTCAGAGGGAGAAAGTCAAATAACATATGATCTCACTTGTAAGTAAAAGATAAAACAACAACAAACAAACACATAGCAATGGGGATTGGATTGGTGGTTACCCTAGGGAAAGGGGGGGAGGGCAAAAGGGGTGATTAGGCTCACATGTGAGGGGATGGACTATAATTAGTTTTCGGGTGGTGAACATGATGTTATCTACACAGAATTCGAAATATATTATGATGTACATCTGAAAGCTATATATTGTTATAATTGAATTTTACTGCAATTAAAAAATTAAAAATTAAAAAAATAATAATGGAAAAGTTTGAAATATTGCTACAATTACCAAAATGTGACAGAGAGGCACAAAGTGAGCAAATACTGTTGGGAAAATGGCACCAGTAGACTTTCTTGACTCAGCATTGCCATAAACTTTCAATTTGTAAAACATATGATATCTGCAAAGTGCAATAAAATGAGGTGTGCCTGTATTGTGTTTTTAATTTCATCCACTTAATCATTGCTGGTACATAACTTTGTATCCTGCAACCCTGCTATTATTGCTTATGAGTTTCAGTTTTTGTTGATTCTTTTGGAATTTCTACAAAGATGATTGTGTCTTCTGTGAACAAAGACAATTTTATTTCTTCCTTCCCAATCTGTCTGCATTTTCTTTTCTTTTTTTGTCTTATTGCATAACAAGGTCTTCCAGTGTGATACTGAAAAGCAGTGGTGAGAGAGCACATCCTTGACTTATTCCTGATCTTAGTGGGGAAGCTTTGAGTTTCTCACCATTATGTAGGATGTTAGTTGTAGATCTTTCATAGATATTCTTTACTAAGTTGAGAAAGGTTCCTCTCTGTTCCTAATTTACTAAAAGTTTTTTTTTTCATCATAAATAGGCGTTGGATTTTGTTGTGAAATGCTTTTTCTGCATCTAATGATATAATCATATTTTTCTTCTTGAGGCTGTTGATGTGATGCATTACATTAGTTGATTTTTAAATGTTGAAACAGTCTTGCATACCTGGGATAAATCCTACTTGGTCATGGTGTATAATTCTTTTTTTTTTTCTTAAAGATTGGGACCTGAGCTAACAACTGTTGCCAATCTTCTTCTTTTTTCCTGTTTTTTTCTCCCCAAATCCCCCCAGCACATAGTTGTGTATTTTTTTTTTTTTAGTTGTGGGTCCTTCTAGTTGTGGCATCTGGGACGCTGCCTCAACGTGGCCTGACAAGTGCTGCCATGTCCGCACCTAGGATCTCAACCAGCTCAAGTCTGGGCCGTCGAAGTGGAGCGCGTGAACTTAACCACTCGGCCGTGGGGCCGGCCCTAATTCATATTTTATATTATTAGATTCTATTTA
This sequence comes from Equus quagga, assembly GCF_021613505.1. Taxonomy (NCBI): domain Eukaryota; kingdom Metazoa; phylum Chordata; class Mammalia; order Perissodactyla; family Equidae; genus Equus; species Equus quagga. Next base: position 9,604,816 of record NW_025798627.1, read on the forward strand.
CTATTTTGTTGAGGATTTTTGCATTTATGTTTATGAGAGATATTAGTCTGTAGCTTTCTTTTCTTGTAATGTCCTTGGCTGGTTTTCATATTAGGATAATGCTGGCCTCATAGAATGACTTAGGAAGTATTCCGTCTACTTCTATTTTCTGAAAAGATAGTATAGAATTGGTATAAATTCTTTCTTAAATGTTTGGTAGAATTCACCAGTGAAGATATCTGGGCCTGGTACTTTCTGTTTTGGAAGGTTATTAATTATTTATTCAATTTCTTTTGTACAGATTAGCCTATTCAGATTGTTTATTTCTTCTTGTGTGAGTTTGGCAGATTGTGTCTTTCAAGGAATTTGTCCATTGTGTCTTTCAAGGAATTGGTCCATTTCATCTAGGTTATCAAATTTTTGGGTAAAGAGTTATTCATAGTATTTCTTGATTACTCTTTTAATGTACATAAGATATGTAGTAATGTCCCCTCTTTCATTTATGTTATAAATAATTTGTGCATTCTTGCTTTTTTTCTTAGCTGGGCTAGAGGCTTATTGATTTTATGGATCTTTTGAAAGGATCAGCTTTTGGTTTCCTTGATTGTCTCTGTTGATTTCCTGTAATCAATTTCATTGATTTCTGCTCTAATTTTTACTATTTCTTTTCTTCTGTTTACTTTGGATTGAATTTTCTCTTCTTTTTCTAGGTTCCTAATGTGGAAGCTTAGATGATTGATTTTAGGTGTTCTTTTATAATACGTGCATTTAGTGCCATACATTTCCCACCAAGCATTGCTTTTGCTACATCCAACAAATCTTGATAAGTTGTGTTTTCATTTTCATTTAGTTGAAAATACATTTTAATTTCTCTTGAGATTTTGCCTTTGGCCCATGTGCTATTTGGAAGTGTGTTGTTTAATTTCCAAGTGTTTTGGAATTTTCCAGCTGTCTTTCTGTTATTGATTTTTAGTTTAATTCCATTGTGGTCTGAAAGCAGACATTGTATGATTTCTATTCTTTTCAATTTGTTAAGATATGTTCTATGGCCCAGAATGTGGTCTATGGTAAATGTTCACATGAGCTTGAGAAGAATATGTATTGTGTTGTTGTTGGGTGTAGTAGTTTATAGATGTTCATTATATCCAGTTGATAAATGGTGTTGTTGAGTTCAACTATGTCATTATTCATTTTCTGTCTGCTGGATCTGTCCATTCTGAAAGAGGGATATTGAAGTCTCCAGCTGTAATGGTGGATTCATCTATTTCTTCTTGCAGTTGTGTCAGTTTTTGTGTCTTGTATTTTGATGCTCTATTATTAGACGTATGTATGTTACGAACTGTTATGTCTTCTTGGAGAATTGACCCCTTTATCATTATGTCATGCCCCTCTTTATCTCTGGTAACTTTCCTGGCTCTGAAGTCTGCTCCATTCAAAATTAATATAGCTACTCCTGCTTTCTTTTGATTAGCATGGTATATCTTTTTCCGTCCATTTACTTTTAATCTATATGTGTCTTTATATTTAAATTGGATTTCTTGTAGACAACATATAGTTGGGTCTTGTTTTCTGATTCACTTTGACAATCTCTTTCAGTTGGTGCATTTAGACCATGACTTTCAAAGTGATTATTGATATAGTCAGATGAATATATACCATATTATTCACTGTTTTCTATTTGCTGCCCTTGTTCTTTGTTCCTATTTTTATCTTCCATTCTTTTTTGCCTTTTGAGGTTTAATTAAGCATTTTATATGATTACACTTTCTCTCCTCTCTTAGCATATCATTTATATTTCTTTAAAAAATTGTTTTTGAAATGATTTTCCTAGAGTTTACTGTATACATTTACAGCTAATCCAAGCTGACTTTCAAATAACACTATACTGCTTCATGGGTAGTGCAAGTACCTTATAATAACATAATCCTAATTCCTCCATCCCATCCTATGAATCATTTTTGTTATTTGTTTTGCTCATACATAAGCATATGTATAAATATGCATAATTGAATACATTGTTGCTATTTCTTTGAACAGATTGTTATCTGTTACATCAATTAAGAATAAGAAAATTCAAAGTTTTTCTTTTACCCTCACTTATTCCTTCTCTGATGTGCTTCCCATCTTTATGTGGACCCAAATTTCTGATCTATATAATTTTCCTTCTCTCTAAAGGACTTCCTTTTACATTTCTTTCAAGGCAGGTCTACTAGCAACTGATTCCCTCAATTTTTGTTTGTCTGAAACAGTCTTTATTTCTCTTTCATTTTTTAAGGGTAAATTTTCAGGGTACAGAATTCTAGGTTGGTGGGTTTTTTTTCTCTCACCAATCTGAATGTTTCATTCCATTATCTTTTTGCTTGCAGGGTTTCTGATGAGAAGTCAGATGTAATTCTTATCTTTGGACCTCTATGTGTAAGGTATTTTGTTCCTCTCGCTTTTTTCAGGATTTTTTATTTATCTTTGATTTTTTTATAGTTTGAAACTGATATGCTTTGGCATAGTGTTTTTTGGCATTTATCCTACCTAGTGCTTTCTGATCTTCCTGGATCAGTGGCTTGGTGTCTGACCTTAACTTGGGGAAAATTCTCAGTCATTATTTTTTCAAATATCTCTTCTGTTGCTTTCTCTCTTTCTTCTCTTTCTGGTATTCCATTATGGATGTGTTACATGTATGTTACATTATGTATATGTTTTTATTGTTGTCCTGTAGTTTTTGTATAGTTTCTTGTGGTTTTTTGTTTTGTCAGTCTTTTTTCCATTTGCTTTTCAGTTTTGGAGGTTTCTATTGCGATATCCGCAAGCTCAGAGATTCTTTCCTCAGCCATGTCCAGTCTATTAATAAGCCCATCAAAGGAATTCTTTATTTCTATTACAGGGTTTTGACTTGTAGCATTTCTTTTTAGTTCTTTCTTAGAATTTCTATCTTTCTGTTTACATTGCCCATCTCTTTTTGCGTGTTGTCTGCTTTATCCGTTAGACCTCTTAGCATACTAATCAAAGTTGTTTTAAAATCCTGATCTGATAATTCCAACATCCCTGCCACGTCTGGTTCTGATGCTTGCTTTGTCTTTTCAAATTGTATTTTTATCCTTTGACATGTCTCATAATATTTTTCTAGATTGCCACACATGATGTACTAATAAGGAGGAATTTCTATAAATAGGCATTTAGTAATGAAGTGGTATGGTGTGTGTAGGGGAAGCATTCTATAGTCTTATGATTGAGTCTCAGTCTTTCATTGCATCCTTGCCTCTGGACTGTGAACTTCACATGTGGTTCTCAATTTTTTTCCCCCTGTTAGGTGGGACAGGATGACTAGTGTGGCTGGAGTTATGTATTTCCCTTCCCTTAGGCCAATTAGGCTGTGAAAAAAACCCAGTAGTTTAGTTTCTGGTTAGGTAGTTTCCTCTGAAGGCTGATCTTGTTATGAAGAACAGAGTGCTCTGGTATATTTTTAAATGGTTCCTTTTTCCCTCTCCCCCTACCAGAAGCATGGAAACTAACAAAACTATGGAAGCCCCCAACCCCCACAAACTGGGTCCCCTTTGAGGTTTTTATTGTTGATGTTAATTTTTTTAAATTTAATTAATTTTTATTGAGGTAACATTGATATATAACATTATCTAAATTTCAGATGTACATCATTATATTTCCACTTCTGTGTAGACTACATCATGTTCACCACCAAAAGTCTAGTTGCCATTTGGCACCATACATGTGTGCCCTTTTACCCCTTTCACCCCTCCCCTGCTTCCCTTCTGGAAACTACCAATCTATTCTCTGTGTCTATGTGTTTGTTGTTGTTGTTCTATCTTGTACATATGAGCTAAATCGTATGGTATTTGGCTTTCTTCATATGACTTATTTCGCTTAGAATAATGCCCTCCAAGTCCATCTACGTTGTTGCAAATGGCAAGATTTCATCTTTTTTATGGCTAAGTAGTATTCCATAGTATATATGTATACCACATTGTCTTTATCCATTCATCCATTGATGGGCACTTAGGTTGTTTCCAAGTTTGGCTATTGTGAATAATGCTGCAATGAACATAGGGGTACAGATATCTTTTCAAGTTAGTATTTTTATGTTCTTTGTTCTACAAGTGGAATAGCTGGATCATATGATAGTTCTATCTTTAATTCTTTGAGGAATCTCCACATCTTTTTCCATAGTGGCTATACCAGTTTACATTCCCATCAGCATATAGGGCTCCTTTTGCTCCGTATCTTCTCCAACACTTGTTCTTTCTTGTGTTTTTAATAATGGCCATTGTGGTGTGTGTGAGGGGATAGCTTATTGTGGTTTTGATTTGCATTTCCTTAATGATTAGTGATGTTGAATATCTTTTCATGTGCCTATTGGCTATCTGTACGTCTTTGAAAAATGTCTGTTCAGATCCTCTGCCCATTTTTTAATTGCACTGTTTGTTTTTCGTTGTTGAGTTGTGTGAGTTCTTTATTTTGGATATTAACCCCTTATCAGGATATGATTTGCAAATATCTTCTTCCCATTGGTAGGTTGTCTTTTCATTTCATTGATGGTTTCTTTTACCCTGGAAGCTTTTTTAGTTTGGTGTAGTCCAATTTGTTTGTTTTCTTTTGTTTCCCTTGCCTGAGGGGACATGATATTCTAAAAGATACTGCTATGGCCAGTATTGAAGAGTGTATTTCCTATGATTTCTTTTAGAAGCTTTTCAGTTTTAGGTCTTACATTCAAGTCTTTAATCCATTTTGAGTTAATTTTTGTCTATGATGTAAGTTAATGCCTACTTTCATTCTTTTGCATGTGGCTGTCCAGTTTCCCAACACCATTTATTGAGGAGACTTTTCTTTCTCCACTGTATGTTCTTGGCCCCTTTGGTGAAGATTAGTTATCCATAGATGTGTGGGTTTATTTCTGGGCTCTTGATTCTGTTCCATTGATCTGTGTGTCTGGTTTTCTGCCAGTACCATGCTGTTTTGATTACTGTAGCTTTGTAGTATAATTTGAATTCAGGGAGTGTGATACCTTAGCTCTGTTCTTTTTGCTCAGGATTGCTTTGGATATTTGTGGGGTTTTGTTATTCCATATAAATTTTAGGATTCTCTGTTGTATTTCAGTGAAAAATGTTGTTGGGACTTTGAGAACGGATTGCATTGAATCTATAGATTGCTTTAGGAAGTACGGACATTTTAACTGTATTTGTTCTTCTGACCCATGAATGTGGAATATCTTTCCATTTCTTTGTGTCTTCTGCAATTTCTTTCCACAGTGTTTTATGATTTTCAGTGTATAGGTCTTTCACCTCTTTGGTTAAATTTATTTCTAAGTATTTTATTCTTTTTGTTGCAATTGTAAATAGGATTGTACTCTTGATTTCTCTTTCTGCTAGTTTGTTATCAGTGTATAGAAATGCAATTGATATTGTATTCTGCAGCTTTACTGTTTGTTGATTATTTCTAATAGTTTTGGTGGATTCTTTGTGGTTTTCTGTGTATAGAATCATGACATCTGCAAATAGTGACAGTTTTAATTCTTGCATGCCAGTTTAGATCCCTTTTATTTATTTTTATTGCCTGATTGCTCTGGCTATGACTTTCAATACTATGCTAAATAAGAGTTGTGAAAGTTGGGCATCCTTGTCTTTTTCCTGTTCTTAGAGGGATAGTTTTCAGTTTTTTTTTACCATTGAGTATGTTGTTAGCTATGGGTTTGTCACTAATGGCCTTTATTATGTTGAGGTACTTTCCTTCTATACCCATTTTATTCAGAATTTTTATCATAAATGGATGCTTTGGTCTGTTGAATTCTTTCTCTTCATCTGTTGAGATGATCTTGTGATTTTTATTTTTCATTTTGTTAATGTGGTGTATCACATTGATTGATTTGCAGATGTTGAATGATCCTTGCTCCCTGGAGTAAGTCCTACTTGATCATGATGTATGATCCTTTTAACGTATTTTTGTATTTGATTTGCTAACATTTTGTTGAGAATTTTTGCAACTATGTTCATCAGTGATATTTGCCCATGATTTTCTGTTTTTGTCTTGCCCTTGTCTGGTTTTGGTATCAGGGTAATGTTGGTTTGTAGAATGAATTAGGACCTGTCCCCTCCTCTTCAATTTTTTGGAAGAGTTTGAGGAGGATTAGTATAAAATCTTCTTTGAATGTTTGGTAGATTAATCATGGAACCCATCTGGTCCTGAACTTTTGTTTTTTGGGAGGTTTTTGAGTACTGTTTTAATCTCTTTACTAGTGATGGGACTATTGAGATTCTCCATTTCTTGTTGATTCAGTTTTATAAGGTTGTGTGATCCTAAGAATTTATCCACTTCTTCTAGATTATCCAATTTGTTGGCATATAGCTTTTTTTTTTTTTTTTAGTATTCTCTTATAATTCTTTGCATTTCTGTAGTGTCTGTTGTAATATCTCCTCTTTCATTTCTAATTTTCTTTTTTTGAGCCTTCTCTCTTTTTTCTTAGTGAACCTAGCTAAAGTTTTAGGAATTTTGTTTATCTTTTCAAAGAACCAGCTCTTAGTTTCATTGATCTTTTCTATTGTCTTTTTAGTCTCTATTTCATTTATTTCTGCTCTGATTTTTATTATTTCCTTCCTTCTACTGATTTTGGGCTTTGTTTGTTCTTTTTCTAGTTCCTTTAGGTGCATTTTTTGATTGTTTATTTGAGACTTTTCTTGTTTTTTTTTTTTAGATAGGCCTGTATTACTATAAACTTCTCTCTTAATACTGCTTTTGTTGTATCCTATAAGTTTTGGTATGTCATATTTTCATTTTCATTTTCTCTGGATATTTTTTAATTCCTCCTTTGATTTCTTCATTGACCCAATAGTTATTCAGTACCATTTTAAAAACTATCCACATATTTGTGAATTTTCCAGTTTCTTTTTCTTGTAGTTGATGTCTAGTTTCATACTGTTGTGGTCAGAAAAGATACTTGATATTATTTCAATCTTCTTAAGTTTATTGAGACTTGTTTTGTGGGCTAATATGTGACCTATCCTGGAGAATGTTTCATGTGCATTTGAAAACAATGTATATTCTGCAGTTTTTGGATGGAGTGTTCTGAATATATCTACTAAGTCCATCTGATTTAATGTGTCATTTAAAGCCAATGTTTCTTTATTGACTTTCTGTCTGGGTGATCTATCCATTGATGTAAGTGGAGTGTTAAAGTCCCCTACCATTATTGTCTGTCTATTTCTCTTTTTATGTCTGTTAGTATTTGCTTTATATATTTAGGTGCTCCTATGTGGGGCACATAGACATTTACAAGTGTTATGTCCTCTTGTCAGATTTTTCCCTTTATCATTATATAATGCCCTACTTTGTTTCTGGTTACAGTTTATTTTTAAAGTCTCTTTTCTTTGATATAAGCATTGCTACCCCATCTTTCTTTTTGTTTCCATTTGCATGGAATATCTTTTTTCATTCCTTCATTTTCAGTTTGTGATTGTCTTTAGGTCTAAAGTGTGTCTCTCATATGAAGCATTTTTGGGTCTTGTTTCTTAATTGATTTAGCCACTTTATATCTGTTGATTGGAGCATTTAGTCCATTTACATTTAAAGTTACTGTTGATAAGTATGTACTTAGTGCCATTTTGTTACTTTTTTTCTGGATGTTTTTGTAGTTCTTCTCATTCTTTTCTTGCTGTCTTCCTTGTGATTTGATGGCTATGTGATTTGATGTTATGTTGGGGTTCCTTTCTCTTTTTTGTGTGCGTATTTATTGTAGGTGTTTGGTTTGTGGTTACCATAAAGTTCATAGATAATAACATGTGTAAATAGCAATCTATACTAAGTTGATGGTCTTTTAAGTATGACCCCTTAATCAAAACCCTACACTTTTACTCCTCCACACTCTATGTTCTTTTTTTTATCCTGAGGAAGATTCGTCTGTGCTAACATCTATTGCCAATCTTCCTCATTTTTGCTGGAGGAAGATGAGCCCTGAGCTAACATCTGTGCCAGACTTTCTCTATTTTGTATGTGGGACACTGCCTCAGCAAGGCTGATGAGTGATGTAGATCCAGGCCTGGGATCTGAACCCACGAACCCAGACTGCCAAAGCAGAGCACGTGTAACCTTAACCACTCAGCCATGGGGCCAGCCCCCATTCTATGATTTTGATATATTTTACCTGTTTTAGTTTTGTGTATCCATTAACCTTGTATCACAGATATAGATGATTTTAGTACTTTTGTCTTTTGACCTTCATACTAGCTTTTTAGATGGTTGATCCACTACCATTCCTGTACCAGTGATATTTTTTCTTTGATAATTTTCTTATTGATATTTGTAGCCTTTTCTTTTTCACTTAATTAAGTCCCTTTAATGTTTCTTGCAAGGCCTTTTCTGTGGTGATGAACTCATTTAGGTTTTGCTTGTTTGGAAAGGTCTTTATCTCTCCTTCCATTCTGAATGATAACCTTGCTGAGTAGAGTATTCTTGGTTGTAGGTTTCTTCCTCTCAGCATTTTGAGTATATTGTGCCACTCCCTTCTAGCCTGTAAGGTTTCTGCTGAAAAGTCAGCTGATAGCTTTATGATGTTTCCTTTGTATGTAACTTGTTGCTTTTTTCTTCCAGCTTTTATGATTCTCTCTTTATCTTTATGATTCTCTCTTTAATTCTTGGCATTTTAATTATAATGTGTATTGATGTGGGCCTCTTTGGGTTCATTTTGTTTGGTGCTCTCTATGCTTCCTGTACCTGCATGTCTGTTTCCTTCACCAGGTTAGGGAAGTTGTCAGATATTATTTCTTCAAATAATTTCTCTACCCCTTTCTCTCTTTCTTCACCTTCCAGAAAATCTATAATCCAGATGTTAGTGTGCTTGATGTTGTCCCAGAAGCATTTTATGTTCTTGTTCTTTGTTTTTTTGTGAGGAAGATTGGCCCTGAGCTAACATCTGTTGCCAATCTTCCTCTTTGCTTGAGGAAGATTGTCCCTGAGCTAATGTCTGTGCCCATCTTCCCCCATTTTGTATGTGGGATGCTGCCACAGCATGGCTTGATGAGTGGTATGTAGGTCCACAGCTGGGATCTGAACTTGTGAACCCCAGGCTGCTGAAGCAGAGCACACAAACTTAACCACTACACCACAGGGCTAACCCAATGTCCTTGATCTTTTTAATTCTTTCTTTCTTTTTTCTATTCAGTTTGGGTGATTTCTTCTCCTCTTTTGTCCAGATCACCAGTCTGTTCTGTGTCATCTACCGTGCTGTTGATTCCCTCTGGTGACTTTTTCATTTCCATTATTGTATTCTTCAGTTCTGATTTGTTCTTTTTTGTTTTTTTCTAATTCTTTGTTGAAGTTCTCAGTGTGTTCATCTATTTTTCTCCCTGGATCCCCAGTGAACTTCCTAGTGACTCTTTGTTTGTACTCTTTATCAGGTAGGTTATGTCTGTTGCATTTAGTTCTTTTTCTGGGAACTAGTGCTTTTCCCTTATTTTGAACATATTCCTTTGTCTCCTCATTTTGTCTACTTCTCTGTCCTTATTTCCATATATTAGGTAGATTGACTATATCTCCTGAACTTGGAAATGTGGCCTTATATAAGAGATGCCTTATGGGGCCCAGGAGTGTGTTCCCCTCTCATTACCAGTGCCAAATGCTCCAGGAGTGCCCGTTGTGTGGGCTGCATGTGGCTTTCTCTTGTGGTGGAGTTGCTGTTGCTGTGGGTACATGGATAGGCTAGGCTGGCCCCCAGGCTAGCTGGTTGTGAGGCTCAGCTGTGTGTGGCTGCTACAGTCATTTTATTGGTTGGGACAAGCCCCCAGCATGGCTTGCTGTAAGTTTGGTAGTACACAACTACTGCAGTTTTGCTGGTAATTGAGTCAGTCTCCTAGTGTGGCTGGTTGCTAGGCACAGGGGCCCACAAATGCTGCAGGCCCCTGGTGTGGCTCCCTGCAGCACTTGGCTGTCTGTATTTTGGTCGGTGGGGCAGGTTTCAGGTGAGGCTAGGTGTGGGAGGTGGCTGCTGTCAGCTTGCTTTAGGGTAGGGTGGGCCTCTGGTAAGAACTGGCTGGTGAGTGGGGCAAGCCTCAGGCATGGGATCACACAACCACTTCAGATGTTGGAAGGCAGTGAGGCAGATCCCTGTGTGGCTATTTGCAATGGCCAACAGCGCAAGTCCACTGTGAGTCCACAAGGCCACAGGTTTGCTGGGGGGTAGTGCCAGTCCCTGGGGCAGGCTGCCTGCTGCTTGGCTGCACTCAGTTGCCTTGGGTGCTCTAGTGGGCAGGACAGACCCCTTTGCTAACAGACTAGAGGGAGGATTCCAGCGGCGCCTGTCAGCCTCTGTGTCAGCATGACTGAACTAGGTCACAATAACGGCTGCCTCCAGTGTTTCAGTCCCTGGTGGGGTGGGTCCAGTGCCTCTTGCCTCTCTGGGATGCATTCTGAGCTTAGTATGTGAGTCTCTTTTACCAATGGACTATGCACTTTTCTGGCTGGTGTTTTTGTGCTGGTTTCTGGATTAGGTGACTCTGAGTGTGGGCCCTGTAAGAGCAGATTTTTCTTTCCCTGTAGTTCTATAGTTTGCTTGGGGATATTTCCTGTTGGTTTTCAAAGCCAGCAAAGCCGCATATTATGGGATCTCATCTTGCTTTTGCTGGGTCTAAGGGTAGGGATGCCTAATGTGGAGCTCAGATCCCCTACTCACCTGGGAAAAGCTCTGTACCCTTAAGATCACTCCCAGCAGTGAAGTGCTGGCCTAGGGTGTGGTTTATTCCTCAGTGAGGCTGTATCTCTGCCTCTTCCACACCTGTCTGTGCCATCCCTTGTTGTAGCGGTTCTTTGTATCCAGTTTCCACATCTCTCTTAGAAGCAATTTTTCCACAGGTAGTTGTAGTTTTGTTGTGTCTGTGGGAGGAGGCGAAATCAGGATCCTCCTATGCCACTATCTTCCAAACTCCTCTGTTGTGTTTTCCTTTTTTGATCTTTGCATTTCTTTTTGCTATTATCAATTATATCTTGTAAACATACGTTTTAGCCATTTGTAGCTGTGTGGAGGAACGCAATTGATTTTTGAGTATATAATTTGAAATTTATTTTTCTTTTGTTGATTTCCATCTTATTTTCCATATAGTCAGAGATCATAGTTTGTATGATTCCAATTCTTTGTACTGGAAAATATTTGTAATGGCACAAACAAGTTTTATTATAATCTTTCCAGAAGAGCCACTCCATGTCTCTCCATAAGTCCAAGGTTCACTTTAAGGTGGCTAGGTATCACTATCTAGCCTTGTGGGTCTCAAGGTTGGGAATGGGAGTGGGGAGCTGCCCTCTAGGGGAATTTAGGATATTTATAAGAACATGTTTGGGAGTGCAATCTGGGGATGCTACATTTCCTGAAATGCAGGGAACAATTCTTCCATGTCCTGCATGACTTGAAGATCTTGCCAGTCATTCATGTACATGAAAAATCTATTGGTAATTATTTGAGCCTAGAAACAACTTCATTATATATGCAAACACAAAGTATTTTCTGTACAGTTTTAATATATAATGAGTTTCTCTGGAATGCATCTGCCAAGTGCATTTAATATGACTATAATTATTTATCCTTCATTTCTGAACATAAAAGACTACAGCAATAATTAGATGAATATTGTCCCACTTATATCCATATTGGTTGATTATTATTATTATTGCTCTCATTATTTCTTATGTCATGTGGTATAGTCATGGCTGAGCACATACATATTGAAATACATATTATTTCATTTAAAATTTCTCTTTTATTATTTACATTATAAGGACATATTGATTTGTTAAAATTAGATATGTTTATAAGTTATATACTCTAAGAACTTCAAGCCATGATATCACAAAAGTGTTACAAAGTGTTCATTATAAAAGAAGGCTCTGAATCAGCAGTGTTTAGAATTGCTGGTCTAAACAGAGAATTAGTTGGTGAACCCTATATGGCAGTTCTCTTCATAAACAGTTTTAAAGTTTCACCCAACTCCACAAATAACATGGTCTAGCAGTGGCAATAATCTTATCTTATCATACAAAAAGATTTTTAAAAATTGATCTGGGACCGCCCCGCGGCCGAGTGGTTAAGTTCGTGTGCTCTGCTTCGGTGGCCCAGGGTTTCGCCAGTTCGGATACTGAGCGCAGACATGGCACTGCTCCTCAGGCCACATTGAGGCAGCATCCCACATGCCACAACTAGAAGGACCCGCAACTAAAATATACAACTATGTACTGGGGGGCTTTGGGCAGAAAAAGAAAAAATAAAATCTTAAAAAAAATTGATCTTTGTCCTGCTAAGATGATGGTAAGGCATTTTTTGTGTGTATGTGAGTGAGTTTATAGTGGAAGGATTGAGGAAACTAAAAGCTTTGAGGGAAAAAACTGAAGGAGGTAGAGTTTGGACAGGTGGTGTCTTTTTTTCCTTTGTAGCTTACATTTGGTGCTGCTAATATTTTCCTTTTCAACTGGAAGGCTAACTGGGAACCGCTCTAAAGGAATGGAATAATTTCAAATTATTTGTATATATTCTTATTTAAAGCATCAGCATTTGGAAACTTTAGATAGAATTCTTACTTTAAAATATTCTTTGAATTTGTAGTTTATTAGAAATTGAAGTTAAACCATTTAACAAATTCTTAGATGGTTATATTGGCAAAACAATCATGGAAAATAATCATATTTTTTATGAAGAATACTATTAACTGTGATGTGGATTCTCTTAGTTTTTATGCCTTTGGGTTATGTTTGGAAATTCTTTAACTGCTTTCATACTTCCCTGTCTTTGGAATTGCTTACCTTCTCCTCTAACTCTGCCTTTAGATTGTCTGTTTAGTCTGTTGCTATAGCAGTCACTACTGTGCTTCCTAATATTTGGCTAGAAACTTCTGCTGTAGGTAATAGACATGGCAATTTTTACCTCAGCAATTGGCTGAAATAAAGGATGGTGTGAATGGATGGGAGGATTGTGACACTCTATCCCAAATTTTGTGTGAGCGTGAGCTACGTATATCACAAGCTGAAAGAACAGGGAGTCTAAACTTGGTCACAAAGCCAAGTATATAAAGTAATTACTAACTCTTAGAATTGAGACAAAAACTAGCTAGCAGACATCTGATTCATAGGCATTGTATGACAGAGGAGCTAGACTTTTATGATTCACGTTTTCTCCTGACCAACTGCTGGTTCTCTTTTCTGACTGACTGACCAAATGTCAAATATCCTTTGGATGGTTTCCTGGTGTTTTTAGTCAATCTGTAAATCTCATTACTTTTCTAACAGTCTTTCCAGAACTTCTTTTGTATTTACTTTTCCATTATTTTCTGCATAGTTTTCCAGAGTGTACTTTATTTAAGATATTATTTTCAACATGTGTAGGTAGATAAGAGAGTCACTTTGCTTAAAATATATGATTTTAAATATGGATATATACCTGGACTGCTATTCTTGATGTTTTCACTGATAATTCTTATTAATACATATTAATTTGAACTAACAGGAATACTGAAGATGATGAATGGATTCTGTTATTATGTTGAGTATGAATTACATTAAGTGTATTTTTATTCTCAATAATTTTGTATAGAAAAGTTTGGGTGAAGTTCAGATTAGAAGGATTCAGTGGATTTCAAAAGTAATTATAAAAATTGTTACAATTAAATAAATGTCAAATGTGGATATGCTGATCTTTCAAGGAATTCGAATACGTCCATGTATGTCTATCTGATCTCTTGATTCTGATAACCTTATACTCAAATCACTGAAAACATCCAAAATGTCTGTTCTATTGTTAAGTATTTCATGGAAGGAGAATAACAATGTCCATCAGCAGCTAGGTCTCATGCTTTACAAGGTTCATCGAATGGAAGATTTTCCTTTATATAACCTGAATTCCTACTACTGTAATGTAATTTCCCTTTTACAGATTCTAAATGGAGAACATCTGGTCACCATCTTTCTTTCTTTCTTTTACCTTTTGCCAAAGCCATTAACAGAACCCTCTTTTCTGACCTTTACTATTCAAGTCTGACCCTTAAAACCCCGCTTTATTTTTGTCTGTGGTGTTTAGGCATGGGGCAAAGGCAGCAGATTCTGTGATTGCCTTAGCCTCATTGAATACTTTATTTTTTGACATTTGCTAGACTCAGCTCCCATGAACTGGGCCACTGATTTTCATACCACACGTCAGCCCTACTCTACTTTCTACCAAACAGGGCACTCGGAAGGTGGAAATAAACAAACTCAGCTTCCCTTGGAAACTAACTCTGTTAATTATCCTTCCAATTCTAGAAATTGGGGCCTTCCCACTGGTCAGTGGGCTATCCAAATAGTCTTAGCTGCCAACTAGACTTGGCATTTGCTGGCCACTGCACTCCTAGATCATCCTAGAAAGTCACATCTCTCTTTGCTAAGGGTTTTGAATTGAAGTCTGTGGTAACTGTGAATCTTCTGAAATTGCCCATAGGAAATTGTATATGTATATATTTTTTTCTGACTCTAATTTTCAGTAGTTTCTCAAAGAGGAATGTAACACAACAAAGTTTGTAGACGATTTATATTTTAGATATGATACTGAAGGATTTAAGAGTGCACTATCATGATATCTACAGCCAATATAAAATAAAATAAATAAATAAGCACTTTCCTTGCTTCTATATGTCCTTGTGCCTACCAATGGGTGTTTCCTTTCATCCCTGATACCTGCCTTGTCCTTTTCTGTCTCCTTCCTGTGTGGATTCCTAGTAGTAACTAGGACCTCAGCCCAGTTTCCCAGGTCCTGTGGTCCCTCTATATTTTTCCCAGAAGACAACTACCAGCCTGTCTTGCTTCCTAACCTTAGTTGGCTTCCCTCCCATGATAGGGACCCTAATGTCTCCACTTGGAAATGTCATTAGCAAAAGAACAATTCTCACTGCTTCCCAGACCTTCTAAACTCTGTGTGGTCAGGTACCGAAGCCAAATATCTCCCAGTATCTGTGTCTACTTAATGGGTAAATCTTATGTCAGGGTCCAACTTCTGTCTGCCACATCAGCTTGTGAAACCATTAGCCAAGTACAAAGATGTGAAATATGAAAATCTGGGTCTCTTTAGTCTATTCTTCTCATGTCAAGTTTGGTATTATAATCAGGGAAGAAGGTACAGAAAGGGAATAATTAAGTATATGGGTAATCATATTCCCTAAACTTGAAAAAAGAGTTAATCTAAAACTTGGTTTAAATTTGGGACAAAACAATTGGAATTGCAGCTGCCTTGGAAAATTGGTGATATATGGTTACTATAGTGAAGTAGAGCAATCATCCTTTGTGAGGTTAGAAATAACTTCGGAAAATTAGACTTGAATGAATATTACTATAAGACTCTATAAATGGAAAATCTTAGAATGACTTACAACATTCATTTACATTTTTTTTTCACATTTTGAGAAGGAAATTAATACACATTTCTTGCTTGCATAATTATCTCCTAGTGTACTTTTTTCCTTGAATATCAACTGTTCTGCTGCCACCAAAGGCATTTCTGGGCTAAAATGGACCAAGAGTTCATTACAGATTACTTAACCGAGGTGTGTAAAAGGAAATGGGAGTCACACTTCACTCCTTTCCTACTCGGAGAAGCTTCACTTCTCTGATTGCTCTGTTTGGGACAGCGAGAGTCAGGGTTTGGATAAAGTTGTATAGGATCCGAATTAGCAGAATATTGGACCAGGAGGGATCTTGGAGACCATCTGGTCAAACTTTTCAGCTGAAGAAATAGATCAAGGTTTGGCAGGTGATTTGCCCTGGCTTGTTTGGCTGTCAGAGCCGAGGTTGACACCTGTTCTCCTGGTCCTGGATGCATGCTCCTCCTGTGCCACCATGTTGCTCTCTACCCACTTGGCTATATTTTCTGGACTGCTACATCTCCCTGTCCTTCCTCTTTCAGGTGAAAGGAATAAAATCACAATACGAATGAAAAAGAATCCCAACATAACACGTCTCCCTTTTTACACACAAACTCAAATACGTATCACCTTCCTTATAATCTTTCATCGTGAGGGTAAGATTTAATTAAGAAACTCCATATTGCTTTTTCAGCTGTCCTGGGACCAGAATTACTATGTTAAGCAAAGATAGGACACTTTAACTTTTTACCGAGTTATGTCCTGTTCCCAATAAAATGGTCAGGTGTCATTAAGTAAGATATCTCTTTAGAAAAGGATGATAATTTAAAACTATAAAGAAAAACAACAATGTAAATGAATTATTTGGATGCAAAATTAGACAATATAGGGCAAATATTAGCTCCAATATTTTAATTTTTATGAACCAATACAGGAAAATATGAGGCAGGTAGTTACTCTGCCAAAGCTTGTGGTATTATCTATTTAATCATCTGGAACTATAGTCTTGCATTGACAGAAATTAACTTCACAAAAGAAATAACAGGAATTAACCCAACAGAGCTTACTTTCACAATAAACTTAAAGATACTTATTTCACAACAAAGGGGATTAGATATATTTTAATAAGAGTATGGTATAACTAAAAAGGCTTTTCATTGGGTAAGAAAAAATATACGTCTCCATTGGGGGTTATATTATATTTGGAAGATTTGCTTTAAAAACATATTCTATGATAGTTATTGTGGGTGGTAATTGCTTAGAGGGCAAGGGCGGCCATTATCTTGTTTTTCTTTCTATTCCCAAGATGTGATCCATTTTTCTACATATCATGCATGTTAACTGTGTTTAATTGACAATAGTGACAAAAATTAAATTAAAATTTTCACAGTGTGCCGCAACTAGAAAAGACATCTTCTAAAAACTGAGGAACCATGCATGAAAATCTACACTGTGTTGGCTATCACAGTGGGGGTGAATTGGCTGT
Source organism: Equus quagga (assembly GCF_021613505.1). NCBI lineage: Eukaryota > Metazoa > Chordata > Mammalia > Perissodactyla > Equidae > Equus > Equus quagga. Next base: position 9,621,640 of record NW_025798627.1, read on the forward strand.
CTTATACATTGCTGTACATAAATTAGTACAACTCCTGTGAAGGACAATTTATGAATATCTACTAAAATTGTGAATGATATACCCTTTTATTCTGGGTGTTTATCTTAAAGATAAACTCATATGTGTGTGAAATGAGGGATGTAAAAGTCACTAACTGCAGTATTGCTTGTAATAGAAAAGTTTGTGAGTAACTTAAATTCCAACAGTAGTAGATTGGTTAAATAATTGTGGTACATTCAAAGGGGAATCCTATGTAGGTTTAAAAACAGTGTTGAGGATATTCGTGTTGATTTAGAATGATCTCCAAATTTCCTAATTATAAACTTCTAAATTAGTCAGCCTTACCTGTCCGGTTGCAGTTAACTGTGGACAGCTTGGAGCCTGGAGAAGTGAGGGGTCCATAAATTCTCCAAGGCCAGCTGGTCTCCCAAGAGGGCAGGAAGAGAAATGGGCAGAACTCCACAAGCCTAGTTTCTCTTTTGAAGTTCACCAATCTGGTAAGCCATTTTTCCAGCTCAGGGTAAGAAGAGAAGCCATGGATACTACTACTAGTGGCCCTCATCCTGAAATGAGAAGCCATGGATAATATTGCTAGTGGCCCTCAGGAAGAAAACAGTACAAGAGGGAAATAAGTGTCCCTCAAGACGTACCCATCTTCCCATTTTCAATCTTTTATCTCTCCAGTCTATTTAACATGTTACCGAAGAGCCGTGCTCTCAAAATACAGCCCCATTTATTCCATCTGTTTCTAAAAGAACCTTCAGAAGCTTCCTGTTGTCTGTAAAAATGAAATAAAAAACCCTTAAATTTGCCTTCCATACTTTCTAGACAGGAAGGCATGGACTGAATCTTAATACCCATTGAATCCTCAGTACCAAGTGCTCTGTTTGGGATAGAACAGGCTTGCAATAGATACATTTGAGTGTATAGTAAATAAATAACAGGTAAATGCTGAAGGTTATAATCATTCTCTAATCACCTTTAAAGCCCCACATCCTACCCCAACCCTCCATATACTCTGGCCATACTATTTGACAGTCCCTCCATCCTCTTTGTACTTTTAAGGTATGACATTCCAGAGAGTGGAATATTCTTCCATCTCTTTTCTATCACAATCTCACTTGTGTTTCAAGGTGTTTGAGTGCCACTTCCTTTATGAAACATTACCTGATTCCCCTCACCAAGAAGAATAACTCCTCCCACTTTAGTTTTACAATGTATTGTCAATTCACTTTACTTTTTACATCATTGCACTGTATGTTATAGTTAGATATTTTCATGTCTATCTTACTCATTGGATTATAAGCTACTCAAAGGAGCTTATTTAATTGCATATAATGCCCAGCATTAGAACCAACTGATAATAAGAATTAGTAAATGTTTATCAAACTGAATCATGTCCAAATTTTTAAAAAACATCAAATATTTATTTTGCACTGACTCTTGTGATGCACAAAGCCTTATTATATCATGGGCAAAATAAATTTAGTTTGTTTTGTGAGAATATTGACATTTTCAAACCTTTATCTAAATAATAGTGGATTTCAGAATGGAGATTTTGGGAGTTGGGTTTGGGGAAAAGAAGGTGACCATTTGGATGGAGAAAAGTAAAAGTACAGATGGCATTAAAATTACCCTATAAATTTTATTGCACATTGGAAAGAATGTTGAATGGCTACACAAATTTGACCGTTTTAATAATTAATTGAGCTGTGCAAATTTTTGACTTGCAGGGAATTTATATTTGAACTAGACCTTTAATAGATTTGAACTGTTTATTTTTAAATTAACTTAATCACATATTATCTTAATCAGCATTTGGAATTTATGTTTGGATTCTTAGACTCATATCATCCACAGTCTTTGGATTGGAGGCACATGTTTCTAATACGTGAGAAAGAACCTGGCTGGCCTGTTTTCTGATTGGTGGAAGGAGGGGTGATACATCACTTTTAGCCTCCATGACCCTAAGACTACCCCTTGCGAAGTGATATAGGATAGAGTGTGCAGATACTTTCTTTGTGCATTTGATGAGTAAGCATAACAAATGTTTGCAAGTAGTGGGGTAGAGTCTATAAGATACGGAGTGATTATGGTGTTTTTGAAATGAAAGAGGTGTGGACTGATGCTTTCAAATGATAGGAGATTTGTTGCTAGGTTGAGCAAGAATCTGTGAGGTGATTTACTTCCCCAGTTGGCTCCAGATTCACATTTTTCCTGGCATCCCTCAGCAGCATTTGCTTCTAATGCAGTGGAATACTGTCTTTTGGCTTCTGGTGACAAGGAGAGGCAGCCTGATTCTGGTGTAACGTCCAGGGGCAGTGTTGTGTGCCACAGGGCCTGGGGTGGCAGCAGTCAGTGTGGAGGAGTGCTGCCAGGGGCCGGGCAGGAGCACAGCACCAGCACACGAGGCCAGGAGAAGTGGCCGTAAGGATGCTGTCTGCCCTGAGCATACTCAAGCAGGTTTTCTTCTTTCTCATCCCCAGACTTGGAAATCTGGAGGGCACATGCGTTTGACTGGCTGTCTTTCCAAGACGTTTTAAAGCACTGTCCATGATCTTTTAGTGAAACAGTGATGCTGGTTTCTATCATTTGGCCATAGCACCTTTGAGTTTCTAAACTAAGTATAAGCCAACCAATATTTACACCCCTCTAACTGCTGTTTGTGAAGCATTCAGATGCCTGCCCACCCAATAAAATGTAATGTGCCCCAAGCAAGATAAACAACTATCATCTCTGTTAAATTATAGCACAGCATGTGCTTAAAAGTTCAAATTATCTTAATTGAGAAGATTTGAGTTTTACTTTTTGGAAAGATTATGTGAGAATAATAAAATACTCAAGGGCAATCAACAGAAGACCAAATTGTATGAACTCAAGATTAGTTAATGAGTACCTTTCAGATTATTTCCTTGGCAACAGTTTCCAGGATGATGGAACCTTAAATGTAATTATTGACTATGAGGATAGTCAGTTTATGGCAGTAAGGACTTTATAGTCTAGTTAGTGGCTTTCTTTTGTTATTTGTCATTAAGTGAGTGAGCAAATCATCAAATAGTTATGCATTGGATTTATTTCTCTAAGACACCAATCTGATCATGTGTAAAGCACCAGAGGAGTTGCAGGGTGAAGTGACTCATGGAGCAATGCAAGACTATATGTGGAAAGGGCCTGTGATTCAAAGTCCTATAAAGGTTCAGGGGCTTGTTTGCTGAGATTTTCAGAGAAATTTGATAAAATTTAACTCAAACATTATTAACCTTATTTTAAAGATGACTAAACCATGGACTCTGGTGTTAGAGTGGGTTTTGGCAAATGGAAATCAAAGTAAAGAGATGGCATGAAGAATGATCTAATAGAGGTAAAAATGCAATATGTGTAGAATATAAGAAATGTTCAATAAATGTGAGGACACACAAAACTTGGAGGGAGACCTAAAGTCTGAATGTGGTGTCTGACTCTCCACCTTCTAGGAGTACCATTTATAGCTAACATTTATAGAGCACTTCGTTAGCCAGTTCTAGTGCCAAGAACTTGGTATGATTATTGAGTTTAATTCTCACAGCATCTCTGGAGGAAGGTATCATGGCTATCTCTACTTCACAGATCACAAAAATGAATCTGAGGGATGTATGTTAACTTGACCTAAGTCAGACAGCTAGTAAGTGGGGAAGACAAGGCTGGGACAACGCAGTCTGACTCTAGAAGGACATAACCATTAAACCGTTCTGCCAACCTTTATTGATAATAACTCTGAAATGTTTCTTCGGAATGAGATCCTTCACTCCATGAGCTTCACTTCATTATTTACCTATCATCATCTCTCATCATCGTTGTAATACTCTCTTAGCTGCCTTCCATGCCACTAGATATCTCTTCTTCAGATGTATTCTACCATGGCCTCCAGAATTACCTTTGGAAAACACAAATCTAATCATATCACTCCTTTGTTAAAAGAGATAGTATCTGGTTGCCTTTAAGAACAAAGTCAGACTTCTCAGTGTAGTGGATAATGTCCTTTATAATCTGGCTGGAGTCCAGTTTACCTTCACAGCCCCATCATCTGCAACTTCACCCTCTCTTCAAGCCTCTCAAATGTCCCAGCCATATTCAAATATGCCTTGATTCCAACTCTAGAGGAGCTCTAGACTCCCTTTAAAATGTTACTTTTTATGCCTCCTGAGAGTTCATGTATGGAAAAAGTTGAAATAGTAAGAAATAGACTGAAAAAATAGATTAGAGTTGAAAAACATAAAAAAGACATTGAATGACAGGCTAAGGGGTTTGGAATTTATTAACTAGACTCTGAGGAGCTGCTGAAGACTTTTGAACGAGGAAATAACCCATCATGGTGGTTCTTTAGAAGGATTAATTTGTCTGAGTGGGCAAAATCAAGCAGTAGAGAAATTCTCTCTGCTTGGTTCCCTGATGAATCCCAGAGGCCAAGAACACTGCCTAGAACATACTGGGTGCCCAATAAATATTTGCTGAATGAATGAATCCAGGGCACCTTCTGGGGATTAGCACTTACAGAGTCTCGTTTTCTGTCTCTCCGTTTTGATCTCTGTCTCTTTCCCTCCCTCACACACATGTGCTCTCTCCTTTTCATCCACTCTGATCTCTTTCCTCATTTGTTAATAGAGCATAATTTTTTAACTTAATTATTACTATAATCACTATAATTCATACTGAACAAATATTTCCTAATTATTTATTGTGAGTTTGAGGGCTTTACTCACCCTTGATCACATGTAATTCTCACAAGAACCCGATGGGATGGTTATCATTGCTCACATATTGCGAATGATTGATGCCCAAAATTCACGTCATTAAACGGGGTAGATTTCTGGCTTCAAGTCCTGATCTCTTTTTACACCAAAGCAATTGAATGAATGATTTATATGGTGATTCCTTTTTGGTCTCTGACTAAATCATGGTGACTGATTTGGCCTCGCTTTAGCCACCTTTCCTTAATTAAAATAAAAATTGCAAGAAGTAAAGGAGTGAAGATAGGATGGTAGCTCTAGATGGGAACAAGGTTGAGGAAAGATTTCTTTTCTGGAAGGAAGTAGAGATGTGAATATGTGCAGTAGTGGGAGGGCAGTTATGCATCAAGATAATTTAAAGGCTCTGTTAGGGAAAGGAGTTAAGCGCGAAAGTGGAACCTTTAGTTAGTCTTGGAAATGAAGAGGAATACTTATTCCTTCAATGAAAGAAGAAAGTAGATAAAATAGTAGTGCTCTAAGATAACTTGAAAGTATGAGAGGGAAGGGGGCTGCAGGAAATCATAATGGTTAGTTTAGCCAGTTGATTGAAGATTCTGGCTAAAGTGACTCTAAATTAGTTGGACAGAGAAAACTTGGGGCTGTTGGCTAAAATATTAATCTCTAGAAATGCAAAAGAGCCTGGTTAAACTTCATTACTTGGTTGAGAGCATGGATTATGAAGGCAAACTGTCTGCATTTTAACCATGCTCCTTCATTTGCCAAATGCATGATCTTGGCAAGTTACTTAACCTCTCTATGCTTTAGAGAGGTAAAGTGGGATAATGTAGTACCAACCTCATAGCCTTGCTGTGTAAATTAAATGAGTTAATATGTCCAAAGCTCTAGGAACTGTACTCTGTACACAGTAAGCCTTAAAATAAGTGGAAGCTACTGCTGCTATGTGCTCCAGTTCCCTAGCACCTGAAGTACCTTGAATATTGTTCTTTCTTTTTGTATAGTATATATTTTCATTGGAAGATGTGGCTTAGCTGCAGATCAGAAGTGGAATGTGCTATGCTTTCCTCCACTTTTACAATCATACCCATATACAAGGAATGATACATAGATAGCCACTCTGGCCTTAATCCAACTGACAGCTTGTGATTGAGTGGTGTCTTTGTTATTTGAAATTGTTTTATTTGAATTGTTTTATTTTTAATTAACTAATTAGCAGGAATATTGAATTAAAGGTGATCATAGAAAAAAGGACTACTTTTAAAACCTTAATTTGGAACTCTGGAATAAAATGACAAAGCTAATTTATTGTACTTCGAGGATGCTAAAATCACCTAATGAGTTCTGGATTATCTTTGGAAAAAGAAACTTTGGATCTTGAATTACCATAGGAAATTATAACCTACTTCTTAGTCATAAATTAGTCAGTTGCTGGAGTTCGGCCATAACATACACAACAAACTTCAAGATCAACTGGAGAAAGAATGTAAGCTTTGCATTAATAATAAGTTCATTGCTTAAAAACTGCTACCTTCTTTTGATATGACACTTAATCTTTGAATTTTGCCTCCTTTGGTATATGATTGCAATTAGTGATAATAATGGTATCACATTTCAGCAGCCATCTTAGAGAATTTTAGCAAAGGGAAAAATAATCTGCGATAATCTATGCCTCTCTTATATATTACTAACTTCATTCCCTGAGAGTTTGTTTTAATAAAATCTTTCTAGGTATGCCAAGGAAAACGACAGAATTGGCTATCCCTGTGACAAATGGTTAAAAAAAATTTCATTGCAAAATTTTGAGTTAAGGCAACTAATGCTTTTTTGTTTCCAAATCCTTTGAAATATTATAAAAACCTTCTTTTTAGTGGAATCATCTTTTAATCTTTCTACCAGAGTAGCCTTAAAGATATTTTAAAGCTATTTTAATGATGTAGAAACATAGCTTGACCAAGAATAAAATGAACGTATTATGCAAAATGACCAGATATGCCCAGAAACCTGAATTACTGCTCAACCACAGGAATCTTTCAGAAATTATTGTTGAATAATATTGGATCATTAATTAATCTATTTTCTTGGGCAAGTGTTAGTTTAAAAGCTGTGGTAAGAATTAAAATGTAGGAAGGAAGGGTAAAATCATCAGGGTTGATTAAAAAAGTCACGAATTATAATAAGCAGAAGGAACTTGAAAAATTTTCAATACATTACATGTATGAGTAGATTTATGGAGTTTTATAGAGACTCAAAACCAGATGAAATATAATATTCACTGAAAGTTGTTTCCATGTTAATAAATATTTATATAATACACATCAATAATTCTCCTTTGTCTCATTTCAAATTTTTCTTTCAAGAAAAGTACATGGAAAATAAACTTGCCATTTATACAGAGCTATTCTTCCACTAATGCTCTAGCACTTGCTGCCAAATATTTTTGAAATAGTTTAAAATATGTTTCGCCATTCAACATCTGTTTCTTCTCCGATTTTTTAAAACATGGAAATAGCTGTAGATAAGGGAAACTTCTCTGAAATGTCAGACTTTGTTGTACAAACATAAATTGTGACGTACACAGCTATATCTTGAGAATGAAAACTACTAATTCATGACATTGATAAAAGCACATTTTATTAGGATAGAAACTGTGATATTTTGTGTATTCAATACATCTATTCCCCTTTCTAATATTTTGTGGTGAATAGTAAGAACTAGCTAAAACTAATGTTTTTTTAAAGTGCTGTTTAAACTATTTTGGGAGTAAAATATTTCCAAATGAATTATAGCAATTTTACTCCTAAAAAATTAAAATATGTATTGATTTTAAAGGTTTTGAATATTCATCAGATGTATCTACGGCACCTTTTGTTGTTGAATGCATTGAGTTACTTGCTGTGTTGTGTTAGTTTGAAAACTAAAAATTTTAGAACAAGGCTTCCTAAACTGATATGCCACACAATCCTCAGTGTGACAGACTGTAGGTATGTTGCAAAGAAAGTGCCCGCCTCTTCCATCTTCAAAACCAGAAAGGTGGTGCCTTCAAATCTCTCTGAGTCTGACCCTTGCTTCTGTCCTTACATCTCCTTCCCTGCCTCAATTCCCTTAAGGACCTTGGTGGTTACATTGGGTCCACTTGGATAATCTAGGATGTTCCTGCCATCTCAAGATCTTTAACTGAATTATATCTGCAAAGTCTTTTTTGCTGTGTAAGGTAACATATTCACAGGTTCCCAAGATTAGGGCATGGGCATCTTTGGGAGGCCATTATCTTATTGCAATTTTCAACATTTATAAATCTGAAGATAAACATTAAAATTTGAAGTTCCAGAGTTTAAAAAAAATTATTGAAAGATCTGTCAACACTGGGTCTATACTCCGTGGTGACAATGATCGGCTAGAGTGAGTATCTGGTAGCTCTCTTGTTAAGGGCTTGTGGCCCTTCAGTTCACCAAAGTGTTCATTTGGGATTCCTTTGCTAATTGATATTACCTGTCTGACTTCTAGGTTTTGAACTTTTGTTCTTTGTTGTAAAAGGATACATAATGCTGCTTTCAGCAGGATGTAGTAAATATTTAATTTTTCCAAATAATTGCTTTTTTAAAAAAGTGATCTGTGATTATATTTTAGCTTCTCACTTATCTTTTCCTATGAGAGATACAATATTCTAGTTCTGTTTGGAATCTTACTTTTCACTAAAAGTTTATCCATTTGAAATTTGAATTCATACTTCAGATTCATGATCCTTTTTCAATGAACAGGAAAAATCAGGTTTCTGAGGCTGCAAAATGGAGGCCCACTTCCTGGCCAGTGATTAACTCATCAAGATGGTGATATCCAGAGAGACTCCTTTGAAGATGTTCTACTGGCTACTTCATTTGCATTTTGCAACATTAGCAGAAGAAAAAAACCCATAATCATGTTTGTGAAAAGACAGCTGAAGAGATCTAACAACATTGAAGCAATGCAAATTCTCAAGCGCAAGAGAAGAAATATAACTGGAAATATTCTGGAAAATTAGAGTGAACTTTTCTTACATGTGTAGGGGAGGAGGACATTTCGTCTCCCCAAATGTGGGTTTGTCTGGCTGGAGAACGAATTAAATTCACATGAGACAGAATAGCAAGAGAAAATTAAACAAAGCTTTATGAGGAACCATGGCCCGGGGCCTTTCTTCCCGAAGGAAGAAAGGGCACCGAAGAAGTGGGGGTGCACAGAGTGGTTATTTAGCCCCCAAACGGGGTGTTTCACATATGATTGAAATGTCCCTCCCACAATAGTCACAAGATTGCCCTGTTGGCACAGTTCTTGATGGACACAGCAGGTAATGGTCTGCTATCTCGGTGGGCGTAGCAGGAGGCAAGTCTATGTCTGGAGCTGGGCGGTCACAGGTGAGCGCAGCAGCAGTCGGTTCCTAGCCTAAGGAAAGATGCTTAATCCCTAAGGAATGCCAACATTGGGAGGGGGAGGGAAGTCAGTTACAGGAGGTTACCAGACTAGCACAATAAAATGCAGATTTTAAGTCCTTGCCTTTGGTATTGATTAAGAGTTTTTGGAGAGTAGGTCATCGCCTTTCTTCTTCCTGGTACAGAGAGGGAGGCACCTTTTACAGATAGAGATTTACCTTACAAATGTAAACGTGTCCTAACAAAGGGCAAGTTCCATTCCTCAGAGCCTCCTTCCCTGTCCCAGTTTATCAAAAGCAATCAGCCTCAAATAATCCTGATGCCAAAGAGACATATCTTGGGGTGGCCAACCTCAGGTCCCCACACATGCATATATATTTCAACGCTGAGTGGGGAACATAATAGCTCACAAATAGAGCATATTTTATTCCTGAATCTCACTGATAATTTTAGTTATGATGAGGATATGTTATTTCTGTGAGAAACCCGATTAAGGTCCATTCTTATTTTCATTTAGTCCAATGAGAGCTTTAGAATGGCTCTAATATATAACCTTAAGTAACATGGTGATGTTTAAATTTATTTGATTCATAACTGAATTTTGAGATATTCAGAACCAAGGAAATCCAAAGTCCATCAAAGGCAGAGTTAGGGTTACTTTGTCACATTTAATTATTATTTTTTGACTTTCATAAACTTCCATGAGCAAAAGAAAATTTCTGCCAAATAAAAATGTAGATTTATGTTCATTATTAAAAGCACACATTGCAGCCTGTCATTGCAAATTTGTTTTGTTGAGAATGGTTAGATATATTGCCAAGATAACTAAAATACACATATTTCAGCTTTTACCGCAGTAAGGTTCTCAGTATCACATCATCAAACTCAGTAGTTTCTCTGAGGTGCATTCGTTTTTAACCCTGGACCAATGTGATTCCTCACTCCTTTGAATGCCTATGCCATTTAGCATGTGTATAATTTTATATATAATTAAAGAAAATCTGTTTTACTAGCAATATTGACTCCTATATTCATTTCTTGAGCCCAGCTGCCTTTGTTGTTATTGTCTTGCAATGGTAATAATTTCTTTGACCTTTTTCTTATCCTCTTTTGTGAACTCTATAAAATAGATAAAGTTGAGGGAACAATAAAAGAGAATGAAACAGACGATAACATAATTTCTGAAGAAATGCTCACAATTAGAGCATATTGGGGTGGAAGGCAATAGTGTTTCTGGAGTAAAGATAAAACAAATGGAACAGGAAAACATTAAGGTTTATAATTACAAAGACAAATTTTCTTGAACTGATGTAAACAGTAAACCTGCAGATCAAAAGAGGGTAAATTTTTCCAGAAAAAATAAATAGTAATAATCAATTGTGAACCAAATCTTAGTGGTTATTGGACTTCAAGAAGAAAGAATGACCTCACCACATACAAACAATAATTTCTAGTGGGTTGTAGATCTAAATGTAAAAGATAAGGGAGTAAATCATTTAGAAGAAGCATAAGTGGATATCTTTAGGACTTTAGGGGTAATAAATATTTCTTAAAGACACACAAACTGCTAATATAAAGAAAAATTGATAAATTAAACTACATTAAAGTTAACAACTTCTGCTTATTATAAGTTAACATTAGAGTGAGTGGGAGAAGATATTTGTCATATATAAGTATTTATGTAATATACATATTTATAATAAGGGTCTTATGTCTACAAATCAATAAGAAAAAGTCAGACAACCCAGTAGAAAAACTGGAGAAGAGCTTGAATAGACGCGTCACCATAGAGGATATCCAAGTAGCCTATAAACATATGAAAAGAATCTCAACCTTTGTCATCAAGGAAATTGCAAATTAACACTATAACAAGATGCCTCTCTACCCTCACCAAATTGGCTAAAATGAAAAATAATGCTAAGTATTGGAGAGGATGTGGAGCAACTAGAATTCTCATAAACTGTTGATAGGATTGTAAATTGGTACAACCACTTTGGAAAACTATTTGTCAGTATTTAGTAAAACTGAACATATTCATACTCTTTGATCCAACAATTCAACTCCTGAGTATCTATATTCAACAGATGTTTACCAAAAGACAAGCACAGGAATATTCATAGCAGCACTGTATTTCATAGCCCTGTGTCAGGGATTGTCAAGACCACCTCCAAGTTCGATGAGTCATTGGAGGACTCACAAGACTCCCTAAGACCAGATTAATGCTTATCAGTGTGATTATCATAGCAAAAGGGTACAAAGCAAAATTACAGGGAAAAGGCTCATGGGGCAAAGTGCAGAGGAAACCTGGTGTATGCTTCTAGAATCTTCTCCCAATGGAATCACACACACACTTAATTCTCCCAGCAACAAGGTGTGACAACATCTGTGAAATGTTTTCTACCAGTGAAACTCGTTAGAGACTCAGCACTCAGGGTTTTTGTTGGGGCTGGTCAAGTACACAGCCTCGGCCTGGCATGTACCAAAATTCCAGACTCCCAGAGGGAAAGCAGATGTTCACATAAACCATATTGTTTTCACAGACATGTTAGGCACAGTGAGCCACTATTAAAACTAGAGTGGTGGGAAAATGTCCAAAATCCAAGTTCTCAGATGCCAGTCAAGAGCTAATAGTATATGCCAACCTAAGGATAGCAGTCAGGCCTGCTATTTTAGCTCTTTTCCATACAGGTTCCAAACTGCAATTAATTTAAAAGTCTATCAATGATAGAATGGAAGAAGGATGAATAAATTGTTGTATATTTATATGATGGAAAACTCTACAACAATGAGAATTATAACCCAAACACTTATGCAACAATATGGATGAAACATAATGGTGAGCAAAAGAAACCAGACTTTTGGTTTGGTTTCCAGACATAGAAGGATTGTATGTTTCTATTTGTATAAATTTCAGAAATAGGTAAAATTAAACACCATGGTGTTTGAAGTCACCTGAGGATTTTATAACTGGAATAGACATCAGGGGAGCTTGTGGGATACTGGTGCTGTTTTGTGTATTGATCTGAGTGCTGGCTACATGTTCACTGTGTAAATTATTCTTTGGGTGAAGACTTACAATTCGTGCTCTTTTCTGTATTATGTTACATTTCAATAAAAAGTTTATTTATAAACACTTTTTAACCTAAAAAAAAGAATAAATACTCCTGCATATATTTAGGCAGAAGAGACAGGTTAAATAGAAAGCAAATAAAGGAGAGTTTTCTGAGACTACTTCTGTATAATATTAAAATAAAATAATAAAAAATATGTGCAATTTGGTGCATGTTTACACCAGGTACTCTCGTGAGTGGTATTATGTTACTCTGCACTGTGCAGTGTGGTAGCCGCTAGACACGTGTGCCTACTGAGTACCTGGAATATGGCAAGTCCAAATTTATTTATGCTATATATATATGCTCTAAGTGTACACTATAGCTGTATGCTGTAAGTGTAAAATATACACCAGATTTTGAAGACTTAGTAATAAAAAATGCAATGTATCATTAATATTTTTATATTACTTACATGTTGAAATGACAATATATTATTGAATATATTGGGTTAAGTCAAATATATTATTTAAATTAATATTATGTGTTTTTTGTTTACCTTTTAAACGTGACTGCTGGAAAATTTCAAGCTACACATGTGGCTCATGTTATGTTTCTATCAGATAGCACTAAAATAGACCGTCATTAATTTCTGACATCAAATCTGAGAGGTAATTAGTGGTCCCATTATACAGATGAGAGCACTGAGATTTAAAATACAAAGAAAAGGTTGTGTAATTTGTGAAGATCACATAGCAAGTAATTAGCAGAGCTAAAATTAAATATATATATAATTCTAGGTCCTGTGCTCTTCACATCCATGCTTCACTCTTAGAAGACAGGGCAACACTATCTACCAGATTTTTAGGGGAGAATGAGTTTGATCCAAGAATTCTATATCTAGCTAAGCTATTGTCCCCATGTAAATGCAAGAGAAAAACCTCCTTATGTATCCAAAGACTAAGGAAACACATATATATACCTTACCCAAATCTCCATTTAAATACTCAATTAGGCCAATTTAGGGAAAAAACTAAAAGAATTCTTGAATGGGGAATTCATGGTGTAAAAGGGATGGTGATAGGTTTTGAGTCTGTTTAAACATAGAATTTAGTCTAATTTTTGTCATAAGTAGAATTATAAATGAGAAATATATGATAATTCCTTGAATAAAATATAATTCTTGAATGAAAAAATTTTTAAATGTAACAATAGTAGTGACTTCAAAATCCCAGAGCATAAAAGTAAAAACTAGAGTGTGTGTAGGGAGGTGGACAACGTCGAGGAAGTACATAGTTCAATAATTTCTTCATATTTCTTAGGAGGCAGTTAATAGATGTTATTTCATTCCTGAACTTGATAAGCTGACAGCTATACTCTTAAGCAATGTCAAAAAGATATAAAAGTAAACGCTAGTGGAACTAAAACAGAATTCACAGCTTACAATATACTGCGAATAGATATCACGGAAAATATAGACCATAAAATAAAAAAGAGGAAACAAAGAAGACAGCAAAGATGCAAAACTAAAACAGAATATTTAAATAAGATGACTGAAAGATCAATCACAGCGATTCCAGCAACAAAAGAAAACGGAATAATATTAATTAAAAAAGATTGAGTTGAAAGAAAAAAGATTAAGAGCAGAAATATGAAATAGACACACTTACTATTAGATTCTATTTTCTGAATACCAAGTAAAACTGTAGTGGCAAAGCTATATTTAATGGCCCCAAGGTATCTAAGTCCATATGCTTTCCTCATGTCTACTTTTTAGAGCTCTCAGAGTCTCAAATCCTGCTGACTATTTAATATGTTTATATCCATTGACAAGCAGCAGCATGAATTAGAAATGTTAATGTCTCATTTTTAATTATCCCTGTTTGTTTTAACTTGTGGCTACACGTAGTTTTGCTTTAGCATGCAATAATAACTTTATTCTTAAATGGAAGCGTTTAAAACTCTGTTTATCTTTCCTAGATCTTAGCCTCCAATTATCTGGAAACAAAATGAAGGCAGAAAGATACAGATACCAACCGGAAAACCACAATTTGTACACTCATTATAACCATATGTATCCCTGATCTAGAGACCACTGTTACTACATGTTTGCTTTTGAATGAAATTTTCTTGCTTTATTTTGAGAAAATTCTGAAATAGCAAACTTGGTGTACTAGAAATCTAGCTGCTTATTCTCTTAAATTTTATTGATATATCAGTGTTTTCAGGCCACAGCCTTGGGGCATAAACTAAGTCTCAATAATAGTGACACAACAGAAGGCACTTTTCTTAGGTGTGATCCTACCCATTCTTTTGGAACCAGTCCTCTTCCACTGTACACTCCTTTGCTCAGCAGGTTATTTTTTTCTTCTACTTGAGGCACAAATCCTATCGTCTACTGCAAGATACCAGCCATTCTTTTTTCTCTAGTTTTACTTCACTGTGGTAGTGTTTCCTGCCTTCCCAGCAGAGAAGTCTGTCATTCATGCCCACTCAAGATACTGTTGTGAATGCATACAAGAGAAGGTGCAGTTGCTTTCTGGAGTTGAGTTTTTATGGCTACCCTCAAGGACTCTGCTACTGGTTTTGCTGCAGTCTGCATGTGAGCTGATGTCTGATATTGAGGGCACTGATAACTGAATCATCCCTTCTTCTCTTACAACTACCAAAGCCACTGGTTCTGTCTCCCATCACCGATGCTACTGCTGGCACCAATGACTTGAATGCGTTGCATTTCCCATGCCCTATAGTGATTTACAGCTGTTTGGATTTTGCTTGATATTTTCTCACTCTTTTATTGCAACCCTTCTCTTTAAGATGCAGATTGGAGTCTGTTAGGACTTTTTTTGGACAGACATGATGACTCAGAGTTACCTCTTTTTCCCCTCAATAGTCATATCCTTGAACTAAACTTCTGTCACTTAACTCATCCTTCCATTATAGATCAACTGTTTTCCAAAACAGTGTGGTATGGGCATAGCTACAGACATATTGACCAATGGAACAGAATAGAGAGCACAGAAATAAACCCTTCCTTATATGCTCAATTGATTTTTGACAAGGGTGCCCAGACCAAGGATGGTCTTTTCATCAAGTGGTGTTGGGAAAACTGGATATCCACATGCAAAAGAATGAAGTTGAACGCTTACTTTACACCATGTACAAAACTAACTCAAAATGGATCGAAGACCTAAATGTAAGACTGAAAGCTATAGAACTTCTTGGTAAATATAGGGCAAAAGCTGCAGGACACTGGATTTGGTAATGATTTCTTAGATATGACACCAAAGGCACAGGCAACAAAAGAAAAAAAAAGACTTCATGAAAATGAAAATTTTTATGCATCAAAAGATATCAACAGAGTAAAGAAGAGTAAAAAGGCAACCCAAAGAATGGGAGAAAATATATGCAAATCGTATATCTGATAAGGGATTAATATACACCTATTATATATAGAGAACTTCTAAAAGTCAACAACAACAAAGCAAACAACTCGATTTAAAAATGACAAAGGACTTGAATAGACATTTCTCCAAAGAAGATATGCAAATGGCCAATAAGCACATGAGAAAATGCTCAACATCACTGATTATTAGGGAAATGCAAACCAAAACTACAATGAAATACTACCTTACACCCATTAGGATAGCTACTATCAAAAAATCAGAAAATAACAAGTGTTAGTGAGGATATGGAGAAATTGAACCTTGTGCTCTGTTAGAATGTAAAATGGTACAGCTGCTATGGAAAACAGTATGACAGTTTCTCAAAAAATTAAAAATAGTATTGCCATATGATTCAGCCATTCTACTTCTGGGTATATACCCCAAAGAACTGAATACACGGTCTCAAAGAGATATTTGTACACCCGTGTTCATTCATGTATTATTCACAATAGCTAAAATGTGGAAGCCACCCAAGTGTCCATCTACAGATAAATGGATAAGCAAAATGTGGTGTATGCCATTGTATACATTCAGCCTTTAAAAGGAAGGAAATTCTGATATATGCTACAAATGGATGAAGCTGAAGGACATTATGCTAAGTGAAATAAGCTGGTCAAAAAAACCTATGTATGATTTCACTTAGATGAGATACTTAAGAGTGGTTAAAATGAGAAAGACAGAAGGTATAAGGTGGTCAGCAGGGGATAGTGGGAGAGGGGAATGGGAAGTTATTGTTTAATAGATATAAAGTTTCAGTTTTACAAGATAAAAAAGAGCTATGGAGATGGATGCTGGTGAACGATTTTGCAACACTATGAATGTACTTAATACCACTGAACTGTAAACTTAAAAAGGATTGAAATGGTAAATTTTATGTTGTGTGCATTTTATCACAATAAAAAAAAAGTTATCAGACAAAAGTTTCAGGTAGCTGAAGAGTCAAGCTGGTTCTTTTTGCACATAATAGGTGTTCAAATGAATGAGTACACCGCTATCTTAAATGCAATTTTGTAGATGCGTTTTTTTCACAGGGTGAACATTTTTTGGAGAGGGTATCAAAAGTTTTGGTTGTATGAGAATCCGAGGTATTTTTGAGGTTATCTTTCAGAAGGGGCTCTTTCTTTTTCTTTACTCTGTCCTCTTATTTTCCTACCCTTTTTGGTAGAGTTATTATTTCTCTCTCCCTCTCTCATCTGTCACTGTGATAAAAAAAAATAACATGAGATATAATCCTCTTAACAAATTTTTAAATGAGAAGCACAGTAGTTTTAACTATAAGCATAATGTTGTACGGCAGATCTCTAGAACTTTTTCATCTTGCATGGCTAAAACTTTATACCCGTTGAACAGCAACTTCCTATTTCCTCCTTCCCTTTAGCCCCTGGCAACCACCATTCTACTTTCTGCTAAGATGAATTTCACTACTTTAGATACCTAATATGAATGGAATCATGCAATATTTATCCTTCTGTGACTGGCTTATTTCACTTTGCATAATTTTCTCAAGGTTCATCCATGTTGTAGCATATGACAGGATTTCCTTCTTTCTTATGGCTGAATAATATTCCATTGTATGTGTATACCCACATTTCTTTATCCATTCACTTGATGATAGCCATTAGGTTGTTTCTACCTCTTGGCTATTGTAAATAATGTTGCAATGAACATGGGAGTGCAAATATATCTTTGAAATCCTGATTTCAATTTTTTTTGAAATACCTAGAAGTGTATTGCTGGATCATATTATAGTAGCATTTTTTATGTTTTGAGGAACCTCAATATTGTTTCTCTAGCACCATTTTATATTCCCACCAATAGTGCACAAGGGTTCCAACTGCTCCACAATCTCACCAATATTTGTATTTTCTGTTTTTGTTTTTGTGTTTTATAACGGTTAGTCCAACATGTTTGAGGTGATATCTCATTGTGGTTTTGATTTGCATTTCCCTGATGATTAGTGATGTTGAGCATATTTTCACGTACCTGTGGCCATTTGTGTTTCTCCTTTGGAGAAATATCTATCCAAGTCCTTTGCCCATTTTTTAATTGGATTATTTGGGTTCTTTTGCTATTGAGTTATAGGAGTTCCTTACATATATTAGATGTTAACCCTTTATCAGATATATGGTTTGTAAATATTTTCTCCCATTCTGGAGGTTCCCTTTTCACTTTATTTATTGTTTCCTTTGTAGTGCAGAAGTTTTTTAGTTTGATACAGTCTCACTTGTCTATTTTTGCTTTTATTGCCTGTGCTTTTAATGTCATATGCAGGAAATCATTGTCAAGACTAAAGTCATGAAGGTTTTCCCCTATGTTTTCTTCTAGGAGTTTTATAGTTTTAGGTCTTATCTTTAAATCTTTCATCCATTTGGAGTTGATTTTTGTGTGTGGTGTAAGAAAAAGGATCCTATTTCTTTCTTTTGCATGTAGATATCTAGTTTTTCCAACACCATTTGGTAAAGAGACTTTCCTCTCCTCATTGTATATTCTTGGCACTCTCCTTAAAGATCAGTTGACCTTAAATGTATAAGATTATTTTGGGGCTCTCTATTCTGTTCTGCTGGTCGATACGTCTGTTTTTATGCCAGTACCATACTGTTTTGATTGTTCTGGCTTTGTAATATGTTTTGAAATCAGAAAGTGTAAAGACTACAGTTTTGTTCTTTTTCAAGATTGTTTTGGCTATTTGGGATACTTTATGGATCCCCATGAATTTTAGGGTTATTTTTCCTATTTCTGCAAAAAAACCCCATTGGGATTTTGATAGAGATTGCATTGAATCTGTAGATCACTTTAGGTGGTATGGACATTTAAACATTAAGTCTTCCAACCTAGGAACACAGATGTGTTTCTGTTTGTTTTCCTCTTCTTAATTTCTTTCAGCAATGTTTTATGGATTTCGTTGTAAAGTCTTTCGCCTCCTTGGTTTATTCCTAAGTAGTTTATTCTTTTTGATGCTATTGTAATTGGGTTTATTTTCTTTATTTCCTTTTCAGATTGTTCATTGTTAGTGCATACAAATACAACTGATTTTTGTTTGTTGATTTTGTATGCTGCTACTTTGTTGAGTTCATTTATTAGTTCTAACAGTTTTTTCTTTTTAATGGAGTCTTTAATATTTTCTACTTATCGTCTGTGTAAAGGGGCAATTTTAATCTTCCTTTCCAATTTGGATGCCTTTTGTTTCTTTTTCTTGCCTAATTATTCTGGCGAGGCCTTCCAGTACTGTGTTGAATACGTCTGGCAAGAGTGAGCTTCCTTGATTTGTTCCTGATGAAGCATGATGTTAGCCGTAGTGCTTTCTTGTATAGTCTTTTTTATGTTGAGGTAATTTCCTTCTATTCCTTGTTTGTGGTGTTTTTTTTTTTTTTTTTTTTTTTATCATGAAATGCCTACTTGATCACGGTGTATGATTCTTTTAATGTGCTGTTGAATTTGATTTGCTAGTATTTTGTTGAGTTTTGCATCTATATTCATCAGAGATTTTGGCCTATAGTTTTCTTCCATTATAGTGTCATCCAAAGTGTGCTGGGTCCTGTCAGAGCTCTGAGTTGGGGTATACAGAAGCTAGTCCCTAGGGCAGCCTTCCAAAAGCTGGAAAACTCTTCTCTTTATCCTCTGAGGGAGAGACTGCTGAGCTGTACTGGCCTCTGTCTGCTGTACTGTGGGTCCTCTAGAGCATCATTGTGCCCCCCAGCTCTTTTGTTCTCAGTGGCCCCAAGGCATTTAGAGTGGGCCAGTTTCCATCAACGCTCTAAGACAGGTAAGACAGAGAAGCCAATCCCTTGGGCAGCCCCTCTGAAAAGTCAGAATGTCAGATGTATGGTTCAGCCTTCTTTTTTCCTTCCCAAGGAGAAGCCAGGAGGTGAGAGTTTCCCCCCAGTTCTGTGGTGTGTGCCAGGGAGAGGGATTTTGGCAAGAAAGTGCCACAAATTTTCTTATCGGCTTCAAGATGGCTGGTTTTCTTGCTCTCCTGGGATGCAGGAACCTCTTAACTGTCTGGATTCCTCATAAAGGGAATTGCTCCATGTGTTGTTGAATCATTGTTCCGATGGGAGGAAAGAGGGTCTGGGGTATCCTATTCCACCATCTTGCCAACATCACTCTTCTATCATTCCTCTATCTAGTACTAGTTCTTGTTACTTACATATGCTTTTGTGGTTTGAGTTCTTGGAAATGTGATCACCAACAAATCATGCTCTATGCTTTTTATCTGTATTGAGGAAACAGCTAAGAGGAATGTAATGACAGACACTATTTATTAAGTGCTTTTACTGCATCAACAACCATCCTAAGTGTTATGCAGTGATAGTTTTCATAAGAACGTTGCAGATATGTTACTATTATTTTCTTAATTTTATAGAGGAGAAAACTGATGCACGGAGAAAATATTTAACTTGCCCAAAGTCATACCGCTTGATAGTAGAAGAACTGAGTTGAGCCTAAGCAGTTTAACTCCAGAGCTTGTGCCCTGGAGCCAGAG
Source organism: Equus quagga (assembly GCF_021613505.1). Lineage (NCBI taxonomy): Eukaryota > Metazoa > Chordata > Mammalia > Perissodactyla > Equidae > Equus > Equus quagga. Next base: position 9,641,746 of record NW_025798627.1, read on the forward strand.
ACAGTACACAGTAACTGTCACACTTGTGTAACTTAACCACTGGTTGTTCTAGAAGTAAAAAAGAATAGGAAAAAACAAAACAATACAATACAAAAATGAAAAAACTGAGATAATCCCCAAAACTCAGTGTCCAACTTGGAACATATATTATATGAGAAGGATTCTTTTTGTTTGTTTTTGTTGTTGTTGCTTTGATTTTGTTTTTAAACAGTTAGTTCTTTTAATTTATTTTTCATAGTTGAAAAGTATCTTTTATAGTTTAAAAACAATTATTTTCAAAACACTGATTATATTTTATTTGTTGTAAATAGAGAAAAAAGCCCACGCAGCTTTATCCTTTAGCAAAAATGGTGCAAAGGGAACACAACTGATGTTTTGCCAAATTCGAATATAGGTTTCCTGGAAAGTCTGACTGTGGTGATTAAAAAACTAAGTTTTTAAGAGTTCTTTTAGGTTAAAATAATATTAGAGACTATTTTCAAGATAGGAGAGGTTTTCATCATTTTGCAGCTGGTCCTTCTCGGTCAGTTTGTCGTGAATGTTTTTCTTCATTTTTTGCCTCCTGATGGACCAGCTTCTGTTGCATCAAAGGTCTTGGGAAGCCCAGCCACCTACTCCCTCAGCTGTGCTATACCTAACAGCCTCGCAAGCTACTGGATCCTAGAGTCACTATCGTCTCCGTTCTGACACAACCGCCTCTCTCTGATTCCCTATGAAGATGGCTGATGGTCAAGCTTGAGCTTGGTGTGTACAGTATAAAGTGTAATTAATTGTCCTCCAAGATGGTTTTAGTATTTATATTTCCATCATATCTCTGTATTATACCAACACTGGTTATTAATATTTATAAAAGTCCTTGTCAATTTTATAACTGCAAAATGCTATTATTGTTTTGATATGCATTGAGGTTGATTCATTTTTAATTTACTTGTATTCTTTTGTGATGTACCTGTTTGTGTCATTTGTCTACTTTTCTGTTAAAACTTTTTTGTTGCTTTGCAAGAATTGTTAGCAGATCAAGTATATTAACTCTTTGCCTTTCAGATAAGTTGCAGATATTTCCCCAAAACTCTTTAAAACTTTCTCACTTCCAGTTATGGTTTCTGGGTGCATAGATGTTTCTGATTTTTCAAGTTGAAAAAATTCTGATATTATGCTTAGAGTAGCTCATGCTTCAAAGTTATATTTTCTAGTGTTAAAAAATTGATTTCTCTTTTATATTTTATGTGCCTCCTACTTTATACTTTATCTCTTCTAAATTGAAAGGACAACGGATTTCTGGGGAGATTACATGATACAAGCTGGGGAACTCACTTTATTTTTTTTAACGGTTAGTCAGGGAACCCAATGCCATTCATTTTGCTTGGTTGCATTTGATTTATGACATGTATTTTCTCATTAGGGGAGAAACTGGTTTTTGATTGTTTTGGTTTGATCTTTGGTGTTCTCCAAGCATTTTGGTTTAGATTTTACCCTCAGTCCCCATACCTTCCCCCTTAAGCAGACTGGCGGTCACTTTATGAGAGAGTTCTTCCAGTTTATTCCTTTTCTCTCTGAGCTTTCCTTGCTCTCACTTCTCATGTCCTTCAACCCATTTTCATTTTATTTCCTTCAGAGGTATCACAATGTGATAGGATTCTTAAAATGAACTTTTTATTGAAGTATAATGTACATACAGAAAAGTATGCATTATCTTCTGTGTGCAACACATACAATAAATTTTCTCCAAGTGAACAGATCCAAGTAGTTAGGACCCAGATAAGTAAACAGAACCTTATGAACAACCCAGAAAGCCCCCGTGTCGACATCCAAACTGACTTTTCCTTCTCCTTCCTCAAGTTAACTATTATTCTGATTTATAATGTCATAGATTAATTAATCCTGAGTTTGAACTTTATATAAATAGGAATATACAGTAGGTACCAACAACATGATATTGGCTTCTTTTGCTCGACATCGTGTTTGTAATATTTTCATATGATTGTGTTCAATTATAGATCATTCCCTCTCATTGTTGTATGATTATAACCATAAATTTATTTATCCATTCTATTGTTGATGCATGTTTTGGTGGTTACTGGTTTTTTGGCTATTAGGAATAGTTCTGCTGTGAATATTCTTGTGTATGTCTTTTGGTGAACACACATTACTGACAACCTGCTTAGCTTTTTCTAGATTTCCTGGCTTATTTCTGACCTTATGACTGCCCAGCTATTGAAGAGAATAATCTGAATTAGAAAAAACAGGAAGGGACTATAGCTAGGCAAATGTATGCCAGACTTGTTATATGCATAAAATCCTGTTTGAACATATAGTTTTGTTGCAGTAAATCTTGTTCATGAAATAGTCTGGATGGAAAAAAACCTTTAAATTTGAATGAGTAAGATGCCTTTTCCAAGATGGCTTGATTTAGAAGTTCTTTTGGTGGAGGTTTCTTGTGTGCTAAGTGATTTGGAGAAATTGATTTTATAGTGAACACAAGATAGTAAGATATTTTAGTATAAAACTAATTTATATACAAGCACATTTTTAGCTGGGCTGACTTAGAGAAAACCCAGATATTTGTCCTTTGCAGTTGAAATTTAGAATTTACTTATTTATAGTCCTTGAATGTTATCCGTGAATTATTCTGACATCCATCCTGAGAATGCTTGTTCTGAGTGAATGAGAATTTCCCAGCACAGGAGACTAGGGTAACCCCATGTGAAGTAGCTCTCAGGACCATTGCTGACTTCCTCTGATCCTGCGATCTCTTTTTCATATGCTCAGTGATGTTCTGCATTCAGCCTGCGGCAGAGCTGTACCACTGGAATTCTGGGAGGCTTTCTACTGGGCATCAGTGATTTCCTTTCCTAAACTACAAACACAACTGCCCCTTCTGAGGAGGAAAGCAGACAGGTTTGCCTTGGCTAAAGTCCAATGGCCCAGAGTCAAGCCCTTAAGTGCTTTTTCAAGTGCCCAGTCTAGGTTCTCTGAGGATCAGTCTGCCTGGTAGCCTAAGAAGGAAATTACCCAATCATTTCTGTTCTGGCATTTATTAGTACACACATGTTTCTTTTGATTCTGTAGGAGAACAAAACTTGAACTGGCACTCTTTCTGGATGGGAGGATACAAGTGGTAGGAGATATAAAATATTTTTCATTGACCCGGAAGTATTAGTGAATATATTATGAAAAATCATTAATAGTTTTATCCATTAAATGTACCTTATCTGTGCTACATAGTAATGTTTCTAACACTATTTCTAACTCTAACAGAAGCTTAAAATCCACAAGTATGTGTCCCAATATTTCTTAGTGTGTGGACCACATCCCCAGTCCTATTAATTCTGAATCTCTGGGGAAGAGGCCTAAGGATTTCCATTTTTATCAGTCATCTCAGATGATTCTGATGTACGCTAACATTTGTGGACATCTGGCTTAAACTTCAAAGCACACTTGGCTGAATTTACTCTGTTAGTTAGAATCCATTTGAGAATAAGAGGAAATTTAAATGGTAACAATGATAGTGATTTACCTGCATCAATTGAAATAGTTAAGCGTTAAGTGCTTAATTCTAGTAATACCCTAGAATTTCTTTTTCAAGGCCTCAAGGCTATGACTCAGAATAGATTCAGGGTATCTTGTAACTGTCTCATGAACACGTTCATATTTCAGAAGCTAAATGAGTCTTGAATGGTCCATTCTGTAGACAATAAAGTTATAGTCGGGTTCCAGCCTTATTAGTTTGTCAAATTTTAGTACAACTTTTGTGACATTGCCATGCACTATTTTTTCTGCCATACAGGAGCAGATTGGGAGAGAAGAGAATCAAAAAAGTGAATGAATTTTTCTTAGGAACATGATCTACTAGAAGGGGAAATCCTTGTTTATAAGAGTCAAGAGCTGCTCCTGTCTAAAGTCCATGTACCTTCTTTTTTTCTTTACCTAAATGTAAGCTTATCTAATTACATTTCTTTTTTGTTTTTTTCTTAAAGATTGGCACCTGGGCTAACAACCGTTGCCAATCTTCCTTTTTTTTTTTTTCTGCTTTATCTCCCCAAACCCCCCCTGTACACGGTTGTATATCCTAGTTGCATGTCCTTCTAGTTGTGGGATGTGGGACGCCACCTCAACGTGGCCTGACGAGCGGTGCCATGTCCAGGCCCGGGATCCGAACCCTGGGCCACCGCAGCAGAGCGCGCGAACTTAACCATTCGGCCACGGAGCTGGCCCTAATTACATTTCTCGAGTAACTTCTTTTTGGTAAAAAAGTTGTAATGTTTGTATATGGGCTTTACAGCAAACATGGGCTTTCAGTGTTAATGTTAGCATGACTATTCCTTTTTTCTTTTTAGCATTTCTTTCCATTCTCTTGCTCCCCCTACCCTGAGGATTCAAGTTCCTATGTCTCAGTGAATGATAGGATCTTAATCATATCCTGATCAGCAAAATAGAAAGCAAGTTTTATTACTAGCATATGATACTATTCTCTTGGTCTTTCTCTATTTTAAAAAAGAGTCAGAATAACTGCTCCCTACTTTTCTCAGCTGTTTAAGATAACCAATAGATTGCAAAAAAACATGACCATGAGTAGATTTCATCATCCACAAACAGGCTGAACTTCAAACTGGTTTATGCTGTAATTATTTTCATAATTTGAAGTGTTTAAGAGTATGAGTATTAAGTTATCTCCATTTTTATGTCTGTTGAGCTGTAGTATAAAACACTTGACCTTTGCTCATTATACAAATGTGAATTTATGGACTTTATATTTGGTCACAATTCTAGAAAGTTTTTATAAATTTCTGCAAACTTATTCATTCATTCATTCAGCAACTTATTTCAGAGCACTTACTGTGGGTCAGCCACTCTTCTTCATACTGGGCATACAAGAGTGAACAAAACTGACAAAAAGCCCCAATCTCATAGAGCTTATGTTGCAGAGGGAGGAGACAGGCCATGGAAATAACAGATATGAACAGTAAGTTGGAAGGAAGTAACTGCTATGGAAATAAATGAGCAGGGTAAGAGGAGCGAGGAGGGCTGCATGATGATCCTCGTGCTGACGATCTTGCATACCACAGAGCATCAGAAATGACAGTGAGATGCTAAAATGTTGTTTGCATTGGTTCTTTCACTTTATATTCCACAGCTGTTGGTGGTTTATTTCCTAATTTATCACGGGATTACTGATGTGTTTCTAGAATCCGCTAAATTCAAGATCTTCCTTAAATATATCCTTATCTGAATTAGTCTGTTTAGAATGCATATCTAAGTGGGAAATTTGGTTTAAAAAGATAGTGACTGAAAATCATCTCTTTGTATTGGCGAATGTGGGCGTGACCGGCATATTAAAACCCAGTAGAAAATTAGTACTTGTCTTTTTTCTTTAAAGCTTTAAATTTATGTTAAAACTGCAAACTTAAAAATACAGTTTAAATAATTCTGAAGGAATAATTTTCATACAAATTTGAGTTCTCTCACTAAGGAATTTTCTACCTAAGAAATTAAGTGACTTTGGAAAATGACTTAGACTCTCTTGGGATCTTTACATGCTTATAATGAAGAAGGAGAAAACGGGCCACTGAAGTTATCTTTAAAGTATTTTGATAAGATCTTAACACAACATGGAGTAAATGGGCATTGTGTCGGTGGTGGACATGGAGGTAGGGTGCCAGGCCCCCTCCAGGAGAAGCCTTGTTGCCCAGCTGTCAGCTCCTTCAGGTTGGGCCTCAACTGCAGAGCATCTCCTAACCTGAGGTCATGTCCTTGTGGCAGCTTGCAGCTGTTGACAGCCAGGAGGACATGAAGGTTTGCCATTTCAGCCCCACCTGGGCCATCGTAATGGGCCTTATTTTGTTCTACACAGAACTGGCTACATAATTTGCAGGGCTCAGTGCAAAATGAAAATGTAGACCCCCTTGTTCAAAACTTATTAAGAATTTCAAGATGACAGCAGAGTAATAAACCAACCGCAGGGCACTTCTAAGGGTCGGGCCCTCTGACTCTGCACAGGTCCTACACCCTAAAGCTGATTCTGGCCCCACAGCACCCCGTATGCTTGGCCACGGCATTGCTAGGTTTACATTGCAGTTCAACCTGGATTCCAAGCCTATTCGTGTGCCCACTAGTTGTGTAATCAAGCAAGTTGCTTACTTTCTCTAAATCTCAAATACTTTATAATAAAATGTTAAAGCGACATACTTTTCAGGTTCACTTATAGCTCTAAATACCATGACATGAGCAACTCTGGTATCTACCATTCTGTTTTATCTAACTTATAACCAAACATTTGATAGGAAAATCTCCATCTTCCCACTGAAGTCTTCATGAAAGTGATGATTTTATTCAGATTTTATTAATGCATTTCATTTTTGCCCTTATGCAGGGGTACTTCCAGATTCTGTGGGACCTGAAACTTATTCAATTTGAGAGGTCCTCAATAAGAAAAAACCTACAAATTCTAAATGCAAATTTGGTATGAAAGCTAATATTTACTTAGAATGAGAAAAGAAATAATAATAAATTGGAATATAGAAACCTGACAAATGTCTTAAATATAGGAGTTTTTTGACTGAGTTTTAACCAATCTTTTTTAAGTTAATGTTTTTGGCTTCTACTAGGACATTTCCTTCCTGTGATATTTGAATTTTAGTATAATCAATAATTGTGAAAATTATACAAAACTAACAAAATTAAGGCATAAAGAGGAGCAGTTTAAGTGCATTTTTAAATGGCTGCTCTTTTGTATTGAGCTGTGCAATTGTACTGTATAGGTTGACTGATGCATATTGTGCAGTAGTTTTGTTATTGGAACACTAGCTTTTTCAAGCAATTTGACTGCATCAGTGGAATTTTCATTTTGTTTGCTCTGAAACCAACAGACTGCCAGAACAAGATAAAACAGATACACTAAAATATGAACCAATACATTGAAATGCATAAAGCACCCTGAAGTACTTCCTGTTTTTACTACTGCTACGGATTGCATCCTATAAATAGAGATAACTAATAATTCTATGTCATGTGCTACGCACCAAATCTAAAAAGAATGTATAATGCATTTACAGTTGTGTGCACTGAATTATCAAATGTATCGCTGGCAGGAGAGATCTTCCATTTTGACTAGGAATCAACAAGAATCTAGTACTCCATTTCAATTGTACACAGCTGGTGATTGGAAGAATTTTCCATGGACTAGTTTCTGTTTCATACATTTCAAATCTAGTGTTTTCTCCATATGTCTTCATTATAAGGCACCATAGGACATGTTCATATTAACATATAAATTCCAGTCCTGAGCCTTTGTGTTACGATGCTGGGTCAGTCAGCACAATGGGTAGGAGTATTTCTGGAAGCCTTTCCTGCACTGGGCCTGCTAGCAGTATCTTAGCTATGTGTGAAATGGACAGTGAACCACATAAATATATCCCACTAAATAAAAAATAAATGTATACCCAGCTCAGCTTATTAGCTGGATCCTCAAAATGCCTGTGGCCACTCTAACACTACTGGACCATGAGGGAAAGTGTGACAAAGAGGAAGTTGGAGTAGAAAGTGGCCTTAATTGATTACAGTTAAAATATCTTATTTTTACAGATTTTACAAAAAATGTGATTATGTGTACACATTACTAGGACATATCCCAGAACTCAGAAGGGTAAATCTACTCTATTCTTTCACTGATTACAGTAATGGTCCTATTTAAGGAATTTCTGACCTCCGGTATTGCTGTCTTTCTATGACAACAAGATGCTGATGTCTTTCTTACTTCAGGAAGTAAATAAATCAAAGACTTTATGGAGCTCTTTAATATTATTTGTAACTGAGTCTTTGTTCTTAAATAATGAACCAGAATGTTAACATTTTTTTTTAACGAATTGTTTTATTAAATCACATAGACCCAATGAAGTATTGTCACATAGATGCTTGCTGTCACTTGCCCCCCTCTTCTTCTTTACACTCTTTCAAGGTGAATTTCACCAAATTTTGCAGATTTTTTGTGGTAGTCTTCACCGATCAGTGAAATATCCATGGGTCTGCCCATTCTGTTCCCTCCAGCAAGTTTAGATTTCATTAAATTCATTCAATAATAATAAAAATGTACATTTTTGAGTATACACAGTGTCATAGACAATGTTAAGGGCTCAGAGTATTATTGAGCTTATTTAACCTTTAATAACACTCTGAGGTGGTATTTCTATTTTCCATATTTGAAGAAATGGCAACAGAGAAAGCCTAATTTACCCAAGTTCACACAGCTAGTAAGTGGCAAAGTTCAGAATTAGAATTTAGAGTTGCTAGACTCCAGAGTTTGTGATCTTAACCATTATATTATATTATTTTTTCTTTAGACTCCTACTATCTCCTCTCCAATATGACTGCTGTTTAATCTGATGAATTCATCCTAGTGACATGTACAGACATGCGCCACATAATGAACTTTCTGTCAATGGTGGACCACATATAAGGCGGTGGTCCCATTAGATTAGTACCATATAGCCTGGGTGTGTAGGAGGCGATACCATCTAGGTTATCTAGGTTTGTGTAAGTACGTTCTATGATGTCCGCACAACCGTGAAATCACCTACTGACGCATTTCTCAGAACACATTCCAGCTGTTAAGCAGCACATGACTGTGTGGACTCTACCGCAGCACTAAACTCATTATAACTTCTTTTGTTGTTGTTTACATACTGAATCTTGAGATCCCAAGGTAGCAAGCATTTAATTTTTTTATCTTTGAATTCTCATCCCCTGGCTCCTAGAGAAAAGAATACTGAATGAACAAATGAGGAATTCGTTAGTGAATTGTCGAATGAATCTAACAGCATCCAGTAGAGATTAGTGGCTTGACCCAAAGGGGTCACATTGTCTCTAGAGAATTTTAAAAAAAGAACTACTAAAAGTTGGTCTGCTTTGTATTATCAGCCTCCACTGGCAATTCTAAACAATGTCAATCACAACGTAATCCTCTCCACCTGAATGAATTACTCTCAGTGTGCCACCACCTCTTCTAAGCAATTAATCTCAAATGGGGCTACTGGAGTTTTCAGTGAATACTTTCAGGCAGCTATTTTGGGGTGTCTTGTTTCTCAAGTCCATCAGATGCCTCTTGGCTTCCCTCGACTTTCTCCTGCACAGCTTCCCAACCCGTGCAGGTTTCAGGCTATTGGTAATTTGTTCCGGCACACTTGTATATTACTGTCTAGTTTTGTTGTAAATGTTGTCCGTGGGTTTTTGGTTTAACTCTCCAGCTCCTCTGTCCATTTTTATGTAGGTTTTCTAGAAGATCCAAAAACTATGCTGTCTCTATTTCTGTCATCTTCCGAAGGTCCCCCTGAGTATTTTCATTTTTAATCTTTGTCAATATGATATATGAGAATGGTATGCAGTGTTTTTAATTTTTCATTTCTTGATTTTTAGTAAGCCAGATAATTATTTGCTTATGGATTTATTTATTTACTATTGGCCATTTGAATTTTTTCTTTTGTATATGGCCTGTTCATAGTTTTGCCCATTTTTCTATTGGATTCTTTGCCTTTTTCTTAACGATATACAAGAGCTCTTCTTAAGATATAAATTTTAATTCTTTGTCTATCACTTGTAATAAAAATAATAATTTTTTACACTGTGGCATTTGTCATTTAAATTTATTTTGACATAATACAGTTTTAAACCTTAAGTGAATCAATTTCTTAGGTTTTTTTTTAAGTCATATTTAGAGAAACCCACCCACTGGTTGTTGAAGAGTTTGGTAAGGGTCGCTGATGAGCAATAATTAATATCACTACAGGAAAAAGAACAAAGAAATCTTGGAAAGCAGGACACTTTCTTAATATGACATGACACCAAGCAGTGTTATTCCTATTTGTAGATGATCTCTGCATGCTCTGGCCTAATAAATAATCACTAAGGTTTATGCAGTGTCTCCTAATTGAAAGACTTCCTTCAGTTAAATAATTTGAGCTTTGCAATAATTCACATGCTTAGAAAAACAACTGCCAAAGTCAGCAGCAATGATTTCTTTTCCAAGTGAATTCTGCCTAATTATAAATCTCCCTTGTTAAGGGATCTAGAGGTCAGTATTAGCAACTACAATTTAAAAAAAAAAATCATGAACAAACCAGTTAGAAGACATTTGCCAGGAAATGGATTGTTTGCAGATTACTCGGCACAGATCCCTGTGAGGAGGCAAATCTTCCGTTCCCCGTTTGCTCTGCTTTTACTGCCAGCTCTGTTTTAAAGAAGCAAATGTTTAGACACATTTGAGCCGTCAAAACTAGCAGTTTATACTAATCTGAACAAAATAATCTATACGGACCAGATGATACTCAAATATTATGCATTTTTTCTACAGCTGACAAGATCTTTATATTTTTTAAAGTATTATAAAAGATCACCCTTTTTTAGGGTTTTCTCTGTTTGGTATTAAAAGTTGAAGAAAGCCATAAAGCACTTTTATGTGAGTTGGGGAATTAGTTCTCGAATAGAAGTTTTTTAATAAAAGTCTCTTTAAATCAAAGTTATTAGTTCTTACGATGCTGCAATTCTGGTGAGTCAGAAACAGACCATATTTGGACTTTCAATTTTCCACTTTCAATGGCTTCCTCTGTCTTTTTTTTTTTTTCAAGCTCAACAAATGTAAAATATTTTAATCAAGTGAAAACAGACGAAAATGTGACTCATTCTACTCTGCTGGGGATTGGTTTGCTGATGTCATCCTATTCTCTGCTGCCAAATCATTGCACGGCGCATAATCAATCCAGGGGACCCTGCATTTCGGTGTAGGAACGAAGGCATTTTGTTCTAAACTCTCTTTATCTCCCTTTTCCCTCCCCTTTATGTTTCCTTTCAAGAAAAAAAGCCCAGAGAAACCTCTTGAATAGTTTCATACTTTTCTTGTGTGTCATACCGCATACATTTCCTTTCATCCCCTGAGTCTCCATTCCCCTGCTTAATACATATTTCTTGTGAAGACTGTTTGCTATTCTTTATGTAGAAAAAAGAGCCCTAAGATTTATACTTAGCAGCTTGAACGCTCTGCTCGCTCTCTTTCCATAGCCTCCCTCTCATGGCAGGCATTACCATCCGCTTTCATGACTTTATCTAGCATCTTGGTTCTGAGAGCTCTGAAATCTCTATCTTTATGTCAACCATTTTAAAAGACCTGGCTCAAATTCAACTTCCAACTGACATCACCCCTCAGACATCCCACAAGCACCTTTAATTCAAAATATTCAATACTGAATTAATCAGTCCTACTCGGCACCCAAATCTGATCTTTTAAAAAATTTTCCATGTGGTTAATAGCTTCATTATCCACCCGGTCATCACAACTAAGTCTGTGAGGTGTTTATTTTTTTTGACTGCTCCCTCTCCATGATTTTTCCTGTTGAATGGGTGTTCAAATACTATTGCTTCTTTCTCAGAAATAAGTCAAGAATTCAATCCCTTTTTAGTTGTTAAAAGGAAGAACTCTGGAATCTGAAAACTGGGGTTTAAATCTTGTCTGCACCACTACTATCTGTATGACCTGGGGCCTGTTAGTTAAAACCTTTCTTGTCTATAAAATGGAAATAAGTATAGTACCTACATTATAGGGATTATGGACTTAGAACAGCACTTGGTATATTGTAAGTGCTCCACAAATGTGAGCTATTATTTTCATCCTTATCATCTTCACAACTTCACTGACTTCCTTTATCTCTTGTCTAGAATATTCAATGGGTCTTTTTTTTTTTTTTGAGGAAGATTAGCCCTGAGCTAACATCTGCTGACAATCTCTTCTTTTTGCTGAGGAAGACTGGCCCTAAGCTAACATCTGTGCCCATCTTCCTCTACTTTATATGTGGGAATGCCTGCCACAGCATGGCTTGACAAGCAGTGCGTAGATCTGTACCCGGGATCTGAAATGGCGAACCAGGCCACTGAAGTAGAATGGGAACTTAACCACTGTGCCACCAGACTGGCCCCTCAGACAAGGCTGGCCCCAGACAAGACTCAGTTTTAACTGGTCTTGTAGCTCCAGTTCTTACTGTTCCGTTTTCTAATCCACAGCAAAGTGTTTATGTCAGTCAGAACAACAGAAGCCACACTATGTATTTCAACAGAGAACTGAAGAAGTACTTAATAATAGTTAGTAGAGGGCTGAAAACGGAACAGAGTAACCAGAGGAGTAACTGCAGAAGCTGCTTCCATTCCTAGGGCTGAGGGAACAGAGGCACGAGGCTGGGGTTTTCAGAAACTAGGAGATGAAAGGAAAGGGCTGGGAAGGGGACTCAGACTTGGGGGAAGGAGCACAGCCTGGAAGGTGCTGGTACCTCCAAGGGGGCCTGATGAGGTAGGCTGTGGGAGGGCCAGGACTCTTACAAAAACACAAAGCAAACAGGAAGGAGAGAGTCCTTTTCCCTTTCTCCCCAGCTTCTAGTTTCCATTTACAGTCCTTGACTGATAGACTCTAACACAGAACCATCTGGCAAAAGAGTGATTTGCAGAGTCCCAGCGCTGGCATCCTGGAGCGGAGTATAGATGGATGGATAGGAGAAGAGAGTCAATAGCTTAATAACCATGCAGTATGCTTTCTAAAGTACAGATCATCTCTCCTCCTCAATTTGGAAACATTCAGTGACTCCTCATTGCTCATGAGGTAAAGTATAGATTCCTGACATTTTGACTACAAAATCTACTTTTTTCAGCTCTTTCCCAAATCCTCCCTTTCCTTTCTTATTACTATCCCTACCCTACCTCCTAACTTCCAGGCCCCCCTTCACAGTGCCCTTTGCTCTGCAATCGATTCATTCTCCTGAAACATTTAATACTTCCATTGTCTTGCTTCTGTTGCCTCTCTGACTCCCTTTATATTTTGACAAAATCCTGTTCATCCTTTAAGAGTCCATTAAACTGAGTTCCAGCTAAAATTAATGGCCTTTTCCTCTGTACTACCATAAATTGTCTGCTCATTCATTCAAATCAGGTGTGTATTGACCCCATATTATATTATAGACATCGAGCAAGCATTGTACATGCAATGATGAACCAAATGCTCTTGGTCTCTGCTACATGGAGTTTCCTGAGGAAGTGACTTTTGACCTGGGATTGGAGGAAACTACGCAGTAACAGGTGAAGGAGGGTGCATGGAGGAGAAAGCTAATGAATTTGGTTTGAGGATTTGAGTTTAATATCCCTTCGAGACATCCGAGAGGAGAATTGAGAGGACTGTTGTATAAATGAGTGTGTAGTTCAAAAGTAAGGGCTAACTGGAAAATCACATTGACCCTTTCTAGCATACACATTCTAATCAAGGTCTTGGGGAGAGAGGAGAGGAAAGAAAAGAAGAAGACAAAAGCTAAATTTTTAATAGCTTCAACAATTAAAGCCTGAGTCAAGGGGGATGACTCCAAAGGAGAGCAGGAGTGATCAGAGAGGCAGGATTAAAAACAGAAACAGTCAGAAAAACATTTTTAAAAGATGAGATAGCAACAGTTCAGCGCTGCTGAGGTTTCATAAGATCAGACTTTTGCCCTGGACTGAGGGACCTCATCAGTGATCCTAGGGGATCCTTTTCAGTGGAGTGATGTCCCCCCACATACAGTAGAGCAGAGAATGAAGGAGAGAAAAATAGAGACAGCTAATGTACACAACTTGTTCTAGGAATTTGGCTGGAAGAGGAAGAGAATCAAGGCACTTATTTCATTTATTATAGTTATTTGCCAGCTACTCTAACCAGCTACAGTGTGCACTTCCTGCAGGCTGCTTGTTGATCTTTGTAACCTTAGCACTTGGACAGAAACTGGCAGCTACTGGATGCTTGATAAAGGAGTTGTGCGACTGGTGGAAGTTATTAAAGGGGATAATTGAAACTGTAAAATAACAGTATCTTCGTCCATTTGGGCTGCTATTACAAAATACCACAGACTGTCTTATAAACAGTAGATATTTATTTCTCACAGTTTTGGAAGCTGGAAGTCCAAGATCAGGATGCCAGCATAGACACATTCTGGTGAAGGCTTCCTTCTGGGTCACACGCTGCTCATTGTTTCCTCACGTGGTGCAAGGGGCTGGCGATCTCTCTGGAGCCTCTTTTATAAGGCATTAATCCCATTCATGAGGGGTCCACCCTCATGACTTAAGCACCTCCCAAAAGCCACACCTACAAATACCGTCACTTTGGGGGGTTAGGATTTCAACCCATGAATTTTGGGGGGAGACAAACATTCAGACTGTAGCACAGAACAAGCTCAGTGTGGCTTAGGCATAATAGAATAGAAGCTGAAATGTTTGTTAATTCTTTTTCTGAGTTATTTTTGGCCTAATTTTGAAGATATGCTTCAATGATTCAAGAATTTTTTGTGTGTTTAAAGTTAAGAATAAGGGACTGGCCCAGTGGGATAGTGGTTGGGTTCATGCGCTCCACTTTAGATGCCCAGGATACGTGGGTTCCCATCCTGGGTGTTGACCTGCACACTGCCCGTTAAGTCATGCTGTGGTGGCGTCCCACATACAAAATAGAAGAAGATTGGCACAGCTGTTAGCTCAGGGACAATCTTCCTCACCAAAAAAAAAAAAAAAAAGTTAAAAGTAGAGGTTAGAGGAACCAATTAGAAAATCTAGCCAATTTTTGAAAACACTACAATGCAATAAACTTCACAAGTCTAATCCACATTTCCTTAGTTTAAGTTAAAAAAGTTATACATGTAACAAGAAGAAAATTAAGCCTTTGTTTGATCTGAAATGGTATTGCTAGTTTCTTTCAACATATTCTCCAATCTTGTAGGAGCAAACATCTCAATTTTGGCCTTTAATTTACATAAAATCCAAGGTTTTCTTTACAAAATCAATTTTGCTGTTTTTAAAAGTATAAATTTGAATTATGTGTAAAAATTATATGCAATATTACAGACAAATGAAGGAATTTTAATTTAGGGCTCCAAATTTATTATTACTTAGATGTTCTTATTGAATTCCTGCTCACAATACAGTTGAAAACAAATTTTCAGAGGACCTTGTACCCAATTCTACACAAAATTGTAAAATATGTTATATTGTTACTAACGCCTTTCAGTGTCTCTTGTCACAGTCCTGTGGTCCCCTGTAGCTCTTCTTCCCTTCTCACATTCCCTCCCCAGATTTTATCAGTCTCAAACAACTTCCACGAAATTGCTGTCAGTGCGACTAGGTTGAGCAAATACTTTTTCAGGTAAGTTGTAAATGACAAATAAAGATTGGTGGATTTTCCTGCCCCACCAGTGGTTATCGGGTTTGGTTCTAATCATTCATGCGGTTAACAGAGAAATACCCCTTATCTTGAAGGACTTTTATTCATGACAGGATATATTTTAGAAAAGAAACTCATTTCCTCTCAAGTCACAACACATACAGGCAGCGCCTATTTCTGCCTCTGCATGCAGCTTCCCTGTAGGGCATGTATGTCCAACGTGAAACCACACGTGCCCTCACTCCAACCTGGGCGTGGTGCCCTTTGCACTCAAAGAGTGCTGGAACGGGTAAGGACAGTGGAATTTGATCTGGGCCTCTGCACTTGTACTGCTTTGTTGAATTTTCTTCCCTGAAGCCTGTTTCAGCACTTGGTTCAAGAACTCTTGTTCTTTCTGTCTGTGCGGTTATAGTCACCTCCCTGGCTTTGACATATTTCTAACCACTTGCCCTTCTTATGGAGTCCACCAATGGGCCTGACCTTGCTTGAACCAGCTCTTTCTCTATAGTTTTCTCTTCCTGATCAGCCGTGTCAGGGGCCCATTATCTCCACGCATCTCCTATGGTCCCTTCCCCACTCCCTACTAGTTCCTCCACCCCTAGGCCATGATGTGACATACACACTTAGTAATCATCGAAAAGCTTATTGTGGACTTAAGAGACACTGAGAGCAGTTTGTTGAGGGGAGGAGGGAAGTAATTGCTCTTCTACTTTAAACAGCTCATTTTAGGAAATAAGGATTTTGGTGGGGTAGTATGAAATTGGCACTACAATTACTTAAAATCTTCGCCAATTTTTCTAATAAATGTGATATCCTGATTCTAATATGTTACACAAAGTTGTAATTAACCAAAAAAATGCTCATTACTTTTGCTTTGGGGCTGTTTTGAACCCTAAAGCTCCTACTTACAGGAATCATAAGAAATTAAAATGCGTGTAGACAGCCAACAATTATTGACATCTACTATTGGCCAGATGTCTTACATGCAATTATTTTACTAATCTTCATAATTATTTCACCATTTAGGGAGCATTATTTCCATTTTACACACAAAGGAAGTGTCTCATAGAGACACAGTTAGGTAACAAGTATGACACGGACACAGGAATCTAACCCAAGGCCAAAGGCAAACTGTGCTGTTTCTGAACATCAACGTTCAGTTCAGTTATGTCGCTGGGAGCTAGAGATGGCCCATCTTCTCATTTAGAGAAGTAGCCTCCCACTGTAATTAAGAATAAGAGATTTGGTGTTAGGCTTCCTGGGATCATATCCTTTTTCAGCTACTCACCAGCACATTACTTATCCCCAAGACTCAATTTTGTTATCTCTAAATAGGGATGATGATAGTGAAGATGATAATAGTTCCTTTCTTGTAGGATTGTCTGTGCTGGATGAGATAATCCACGTAAAACAGTTAGCATTATGAGTGGTATATGGTATCCACAAAATAATTGTTCTTCCATTAACTCAGACATTTTGGTTTTAAAAAAATAGCTTCCTTCTCTTTTGGCTGACAAAATTGGAAACAGAAAAAGCTACGTGTTTAAGGCAGGGGTCTCCATATCCTGTGGGAAGACATTGTGCTTCTTCGCTTCTTTATAGATGCCTCAACATGAAGGTGGGAGATAGAGATGACTAGCAGTAAAATCCTTAAGTGAAGCGAGGACAAAGTGTCACCATTGTTAGGAAAACAGTGTTAGGATTCTCTTTCCACTTTTCAAGGTATGAAAAACTACAGAGTATGGAGAATTCTGCAGCAAGATATGTGGTGGCTTCAACTAGTTTAGAGTTCCACGAGGTAAGACTTTAACTCTACCAGTATATCCTGAGACCTGGGGTCAAAAATAAATGGCAAGTATTCTACCAGTTTTCACCCCACCAGTCTGAGCCCACAGCAGACATAATTAATCCAACACAACATTCTTTCCTGTTCAACACAGAGATTTGTCCTCAAGCTCTGCCCAGTGAAGTGCTCCAGTCAGTCACTATGAATCAATCCGGAGTCAGCCCACAGGATGAAAGCTATTTGTGGTCTTTGTGGAGTGTTTATTTTTCTCTAGTACTGGGACAAGAAATATAAAGAGAAAATGAATTAAAGCAGGGAAATATCCTAGTGTGCTGAGATTAAAGTTTAGAGATGAAATGGATTTAATAATTTGAAAATAAGTCTAGGTCAATCCAACAATGATTATTGAAACACAAATAGGTCTAAAACTCTGAATCAGTAGGGACGTTAGACACACTTGAACACAAAATTAAGAACCAAGGCAGTCCCATTCACAAAAATATGGATGGACCTTGAAAGTATTATGTTAAGTGAAATAACTGATAGAGAAAGACAATCTCTGTATGACTCCACTCATATGTGGAAGATAAACAAACGTGGACAAAGAGAACAGACTAGTGATTACCAGGGGGAAGGGGTGGGGGTGTGGGGTGGGCACAACGGGTGAAGTGATGCACCTATAATATGACTGACAAATAATAATGTAGAACTGAAATTTCACAAGGTTGTAAGCTATCATAACTTCAATAATAATTTAAAAAAAAAAAAAGCAAGGTAGGTTGTAGTAGGTTGTGATTAATTAGTCCAGAAAGAAGTCCTAAAAACTTCCAACAGTGGAACAAGTAATGCACTAAGGGGCCCTTCAGGCATTATTCATGCAGCAAACATCTTTGGGAAAAGCCCTACTTGGTACATGAAAAGGTGCTTCTTCATTTTCATTTTTGGAACGCCAAAGAGACCTAAACTTCTCCATAAATTGGCATAATTTTCTAAATTGGAGAATTAAAGTGCTTTATGTGAAAATGCCTCATTTTTAGACAAGGATAGTCTTGGAACAAGTTCTCCAGTTTTATTCTCAATAATTTTCCAGCATTACTTATCAGAATTTCAATGTGAGATATTTCACTTTTATTGAAATTTCCACACATATGTAACTAATTTTATATTCAGTTAAGTCTCTTTTAGGCTAAGGGGTCACCAACTCCTCTGAAATTCGCTTATGTTACATTTGCGGAAAATGGTAAAATATCTAAATTGGGACAAGAGCTATGGCCATGTAAGTAAGATGTGGCCCTCAATACTGCAGCTTAAAGTATTATGTTGCAACTGACATGGTGACAAAAATGGTTAATATAAGTCACTTATTCTATAAAAATTTTAAAAAATACTCAGAATGGCACTCATTCTCTAAACTTGCTAATACATTGCTACTTTGGATATTCTTTTATGTCTGATTCAGCAGTTTTAGAAACACTAAAATACTCAGCATACAGCTGTGTTCCTATTTGCACAGACTCCACATCTGCCAAAGCAAATACTGGTCTGCTCCCTGTAATTCTACCACGCCACCAGAGTTTCTCCTGTATTTATGGGATGGGTGTGTTGAGTGTAAGTTAGAGTTCTGGTGTTTGGTTCTTGACTACATTGTACTTAAGTTCATTCTATGTTTTTTTGGTTGGAACTTGAAAGCAATGCCACTTTTAGATTTGGGAGGGTGCAAAGAAATAAGGCAGGACATTTATATTATGGTCATGATATATCTTCATTATATTTCCTTGACTTGTGCATATGTTTGAAGGACTCATCCTTTCTCTTGTTTCCAAAATATACTTTAAAAGACATGATTTCAGATTTATACTTTATCTGTACCAGTGGGAAATTGCTGAACTTGAATTTCATTCTTAACATTTTAATACATTTCCATGATACTAGAGAAAAAAATATTCAGCAGAGAAGAGGCTTGGAATGTATCAATAATAATATTGTTCTGGAAAAATTGAGCTATTAAGAAAAATTCTAGAATAAGTAACTTCATTTCAACATTGGCAAATTTAAGTGTAACAAATAGTAAAATATGAATGATTGAAATCGTTCTTCAGATAAAGTTGACAAATGAGATTAATGTCTCTGATCCCACTTTCCCTTCCCCTCATTCTCATCCCTGCTTTCTGGCTGGATCTTCCAACAAAGATAATGATTTTAATGATGATTCTCAAATTCATCACACCCACAGTGAATGTGTGGTCTTCCTCAAAGTGAGTTATGGAATCTTATATTCTAACGTATGTCCTTCAATTTACCCTACACAATTATAGACTATTCTTATCATTTCTTTCTTTTGCTCAGTAGTGCTCACTTTTCTACCACATGAATTCTAAACCTGGAGAAATGGATTTCTACTGCTTCTGAATATGAAACATCTGCCTAGTCTGGCTGGGTTCACTTATAGGCTCTTGAGTATGTCAGAGTAACTCCATCCTCTGCACTTTCCCTGAACTTGTTCTGCCCGCTTCTCTCCTTCCTTCATTCCAAATCCTACCTTTTTCAAGACCCAGTCTGACCACCTATGGCTTTTAATAGCATAATTCAGTTTATTTACATTTGCTATGGCCTAATTTTTAACGTTGTATTTTATTCTTTTGTCTTATCCTATTTTTTTCTGTTTTTTCCTTTCTTGCTTTTTCAGGAAGGGGGTTAGTGGATTTTGGTTTTTGTTCACATTTTACTCCCCCTTCCCCCAACTAGATTGTATTTTATGCCTTTGATTTCTATTCTTTTAATTATTATATTTGTTTTCATAGACATATTAAAATTAATGGTCTAAAATTACCTTTCACTTCTTACCAACTAAAACAGGAACTTAAAATGCTTTACTTCCCAAACCATATATACATATTATCTATATACATTTAGTTTCATTTTATTTTTACTAACCCATTGGATTTTTTAGAAATTGTTTTATATGGTCAATGATTGTTTAGATTGACTCATGTGTATACCATTTTTCTTTTCTTGCATTTTGGATGTTTTTCTGAGATAACTTTTGTTTTGTTTCTAAACTATATCCCCAGAATGACTTACACTGTCTTCTAGATTCTGTTGTTGTTGTTGAGAAATCAGCTCTTACCTTGTTTGTTGTTCCTTTCGCAGTAATTTGCCTTTCTTTTACACATGCTGTTTTTATAATATTTTGTCTTTGGTGTGCTGTAGTTTTAATACAATGTGCTTATTTGTGAGTTTCTTTTTATTTATCCTGTTTGGGTTTATTACATTTTTTAACTTTGAAGATCAGGGTAACTTTCAGTTTTGAAAAAATATTATCCATTCATTATCTTTTGAAATATTGCATTTTTCCTACTTTCTTGACTTTCTCCTTCGGGGATTCTAATTAGATGTATGTTAGAACTTCCTACTCTAACTTCTACATCTCTTAATGTCCCTTTCATATTTCTTATTTTATTGTTTATCTATGTTGCATTCTGGATATTTTCTTAAGTTTTATCTTCCAATTCACTAATTCCCTCTTTAGCTATGTTTAGTCTGCTTTTGGATTATCTGAGTGTTTTGTATGATTCTATTTTATCTGCACTGTGGACTGTTTATTAATACTTCTTCTTAAAACTTTGTTAGTGGTTGCCCTAGGGTTTATAATACATATTTTTAAACCAAGGTCAACTTTCATATGTAGTGTTAACTTTACAACAGTATAATTTCAATTTCTCTTTCCCATCTTTTGTACTACTTTAATCACATCATTTACTTTTTCATAGTCTATAATTGCTAATATTGTTACTTTAGATATTCAATTATATATTAGAGTAAAAATAACAAAAAAATCTTTTATATTTACCTTCTCTTTAACCATTTCTAGAAATCTGAATTTCTTTTTGTAGACTCAAGTTTCTGTCATATTCTTTTTGCCTGAAGAATTTTCTTTAATGATTCTTATAGTCCAGAGTTTCCAGATAATTCATTATCTCAGTTATTGTGTGTCTAAAAAAAGTCTTTATTTCTTTTCCGTTTTGAAAGATGTTTTTGCTGGGTAAAGAATTTTTGGTTGGTATTCTTTTTCTTTTACCACTTTAAAAGTGGTATTCCATTATAGTCTGTCTTGCAATGTTTCTGGTAAGAAATGTGGTGTCGTTCTTTATTACTCTTTATGTATTATGTCCTTTTAGTTTGTGTGCCTTAAAGGTTTTCCTTTTTATCTTTGGTTTTCAAAGATGAAATGCAATGTGCCTAGGTGTTTGTTTTTCCTCTTTGTTATTTATCCTGCTTGGTGTTCTCTGAGATTCTTGAAACAGTGTCTTTTATATATTTTATTATTTTGGAGAAACTCTCAGTCATTATCTCTTCAAATATTTCTTCTGTCCCATTTCATCTCTCTTCTTCAATTTGTATTACAACCACATCTTCTCATATTTTTGGAATCCAGGCTGCTTGACAGTCCTGTAACCTCAGCTGTCTACTGGGTTACAGAAAAATTATGATTTTGAAGATTACCTGGCTTTTACTTATTATTAGGGTGGGAGAATGCAGTTATTAGCTTTCTAGTTCCTTATCAGATGCTAGAGGCCCTCTAGTGCTATATTTTATTCTGAGATAGTGTTTAATGACTTCAAGTAATGAAAGGTGTGAAATTTAGTACATTTCATCTTCTTTCTATCTTCCTTGTTCTCCAAATCCTTAATTCAGATTAGTTAATTATTTATGCTATCAATGTTAACACATATATATTTTTCTTTTAGCCACATTTTTTTTCAGTTTTTAGCATGATCTTTTCACACTGTGCCTTTCACGGTACTTAAAGCCATCTCTTAGTTGGCTGAATTTCATCATTGCAGGTTCTTTTGGAAAATATTAATTTTTAAGGCACTTTTCCTTTCCCTTAGTATTTTGTACACATCATTCTATTTTGTTGTGACACTGAATATTACTGCAGAATATTTCCAAGCCAACTTGACTTTTCCCCCTTGTTCTGGACTTTTTCTTTCACCTGCGTCAGTATTCATATCATTTTTTTATTCATCATAGAAATTCAGTAAGTCAACTAAGATATGACCTGGTGTTGATTGTCTAGTAACAACTTTTGTTATGATATATGTGCTCTTTCCACATGTATATTTAAGTTGTTCACTTTATTAAAATTGTTTTTTCTCTCATATCTTTGTATATGTTTTCTGTTCTATTTGTTCCATTTTTTAATTCAGGAGTGCCCATCCTATATATATATATATATATATTTTGAATCTCTGATTTCTTTAGTCTTCCAATATCTATCATTGCCTTTACATGTTTTTAATAACTGTATTATCTTCCATATCATTTTTGTGTGAGTACCTCTTGCTTGTTTATTTTCTCTTTATTTTCAGTAATATTCCATGCTTTTACTTTCAAGTATGGCTTTCTTTTCTAAATATTTTCATTTTTATCTTCCATTTCTTTTTTGAGCACTGATAAACTCATTTTCCATCTTCTCTCTCTCTCTCTATATATAGGCATATATGTAAATTTTTTGAATTTTTAACATTACATAAGTTAATATATAAACTTAATGAATAATTTATTATTTGTGTGATTTGTTAATAGAAATATCATATGTCAATTTTATTGAGGGTCTGAAAAACTCTTTGGTTAAACTATTCCTCTGTTCTCTCATGTGTTGTCCTGTTCTTCCTCTGCCTTCTGCTTATATTCCTTTTCTCCTTTTATTTTCCAGTTTCTCTTGTTAATTTCCATGCTGGCACTTAATAGGGCTGGAAATTTGCTGAGAAATAAAGTAGAGAAAGAAAAGTAGTAAAGAAACAAGCTGGAAGGGTCTGTGGCTTTGATTTGGATTTATTTTCTTGAGTACTTCTTCAAGGTCCATCTTCATTCAGTTTTCAACACCCATGATTGGCCTGACTGACAGTGCCATTTATAGTGAAGCTGTCTTCCTGCTTGCCAGCCCTTGCCCTACAGACTTTCTGAGCTTTGATCTGGTAAATATTATAGATCATTTGATTAAAATACCATGCTATCTCCTCATATAAATGATTAGGTAAGAAGAAGTAAATTCGTATATTGAAATAAAATATCTATAATCCAGTAAGTGGCATATATATGTATGTGTGTGTATACATATATATAAATATATATGTAAAAGTTGTAAAAGGTAGAAATTATATGGCTAAATAACTACCATCTGTTGGCACTGTATTGTAGTTGAGGGAATGGACTCTGGAGTCAAAGATACCAGAGTTTTAAAACCCAATTCCATGAGGCCAGCCCCGTGGCCCAGTGGTTAAGTTTGCATGCTCTGCTTCAGCGGCCCAGGGTTTCGCTGGTTTGGATCCTGAATGCGGACATGGCACGGCTCGTCAGGCCACACTGAGGTGGTGTCCCACGTGCCACAGCCGGAAGGACCCATAACTAAAAAAATATACAACTATGTACTGGGGGGATTTGGGGAGAAAAAGCAGGAAAAAAAATTGGCAACAGTTGTTAGCCCAGGTGCCAAAAAAACCCCAAACAAAAACCCCAATTCCAACCACTATCTTTGCCTGTTTATACTTAACCATTCTAAACTTTGGTTTTCTTAGCTTCAAACCTATCTCATAGATGGTTCATTAAATGATGTTATTATAGATACACTTAGTAGAATGCCTGGCACAATGTGTTCAATAAATGTTATTATTATTGTTATTATTAGTGTTTGTTTTTATTATATGGTTTTGCTTTTAACTACTAGTTCTGTCTCACTTAGAAATTAGTGAAATATTTACCTAAAAGTTGCTAAAGCAAATATCTGTCTTGATTTCTTCTGGATCATCTTAGTCAGTCATCTATTTATGTCACTCACCAATATCTATATCCAACATTTGGAAGCATTCAGCATTCCGTTTTTTTTGTGTTTGTGAGGAAGACTGGCCTTGAGCTAACATCTGTTGCCAATCTTCCTCTCTTTGTTTGAGGAAGATTGTCCTTGAGCTAACATCTGTGGCAATCTTCCTCTATTTTGTAAGTGGGATGCCACCCCAGCATGGCTTGATGAGTGGTGTGTAGGTCTGCACCCAGAATTTGAACCCACCAACCCTGGGCCACCAAAGCAGAGAGTACAAACTTAACCACTATGCCACCAGGCTGGCCCCAGGAAGCATTCTGTTTTTGAGAGATTGTATCTATCACGATCCTGGAAAGAAACAGATGAGATCCCCAAAATGGATAATGGAGGCTAATGACAATACTCTTTACAAAGGTGTTAGAAGGAAAGTAAGACCAACAACAAGTGGTGAAGCACCCAGGGCCTATATTCATCATCCTTAGGCCTGATGGAGAAAAAGAGGAGAGCAGTTATTGGAAACTGGAGAGATGTTGCTGTAGGAAAAACTACCCCACAGGAATGCAGCCATTCTCTAACCACAGCCTGGTAGAAGGGGACCAGCGGAATAAATACTCTGACCTCATTCTTTTCCAGATTTCCAATCCCCTGTGCTTCCCAGTGGCCAAATCATAACAAAAAGCCAGAGAACAAGAGTGTCTATTGATGCAACCTGTAAACGTTAATCTCTTGGGGGCAAAGATATGTGCAAAGAAGGATGGAGAATGAACCTGATGGAGCAAAAGGAGAAAAACCAAGTGCATCTGTTGCTTCCTTTGGGAATTTATTTTATCAGGACAAATATTCTAATTGTAGAAAATTCTGTATAGCTATATTTGTACAAAATTTAGACTTCAAACTGTACAGGCTTTATCAACTGAATCTTTAGGGTTCTGACTACATATATATATATATATACTTTTTATTAGCCACTCTACAGCTTTGTGATTTGATGAACTCAAAACTAACAAATATAGCTTTGTGGGCTGTTCCAGATTTTAATGAGAAGAGAAAAGACTGGAGTAAATGTTACCTTAGTAAATCTTACTCTGTAGTTAGTTATAGCATTGTCCCATGGTTCATCCTTCTTGCTTGCAATAATCAGATAATTTTATGTTTAAGTTTTTAATGACTACTTATATGTGGGTTATGTAAATCTTTCTAAATAAGAATAGAATTAATAAAGTGCCGAATCTTGCTTTTTGATCATGAGCCCACCCAACAATTCAATTTATGGGAATCCAGCTCACAAAATGTTACAAAAAGAATTAGTGTTGATTCTTTCTCTTGAGCTATAGTCTACTGAAGAGATAAAATTATGGGAAGGCATAAATAATAGTACACATCAGCTTATGCCATGTGAGGAATAAACAATTCAGTTTAATATATATATAGGATTTTAGAGAAGGGAAAATGTTAACATGGTTGAATGAGTGAATACACAGATAAAGCAGTTGATGAATAAATTACAAATTAGAGTAGAATTACTCTGAAAATAAAAATCACCAACTTTCTCTTGCTTGCCAACTTGGGATCTAAAAAACTGACTATTGCTGAAAAAAAAATTTAGTTTCTCTCTCAACTTGAGAAATAAATGGCCTGATGTTGACCACCACTTCTAATGATTACTTCTTATTGTTATTTATCTATATCCCTCAAAATGGCAACTTATATATGTTCTAAAAGGGCAGGGAAGGGGTTGATTTTCAGACCTTTAATTTTCTTTCCATCTACTATTATGAAAGTAATTTTTGGATGATTAAGTTGACTTCTCAGGCATATCATTAATGAAGGTGTCTGATAAATGTCTCTGGTCAGTATATGCCTCCCAGGTGTGGACAAACCAACGAATTAAACTTTTTCTTGTCTCTCCCATATTCCTAGCAAACCTTATAACCTGCCTTTCATTTACCACTGGATTTCCCCAAAAAGTGGTACTTCTTACCACGTTTCCTCTTTTTCTATTCATATCTCATCCAGTTAAAGGTGAACATCATACTGTTTCATATTCATAAGGTCTTTGCTCATAGTCAAATAATCACAGAGTGGTGGTAAGGGATTCACTCCAGCAGTACTGCAAAAGAGGAATGACTGCCAGACTAGATTCTATATTTTTAAACCCATTCATTATCTTTATATCTATATTTTTATACTTATTACATAAAGACAATATATACTTTATATATTCATCTTCCCAGTCTCCATGTGAAAAATCAGCAGGAAAGAATAATATACACTTCTTCCAGGTAGAAGTAACATACTCTTAGATCTAAATATGTATCTTATTAAAGGTTAAGGTAGAGGAATAAAAAAACAACAAGGGCCTATGAGAAATTTCTGACATGTAAGAGAAACACGGTAATCTGAAGTATCTGGACGTAGTGGTAGTCTCTATTCCTTAAATATATCAAACTGATCCTCTCTTAATGCATTAATATGCGCTTTTGCTGGAGTTTTCTTCCCCTGGAAATTCTCATGGCTGGCTGCTTTTTGTCGTTTGGATGTCAGTTTAAACATCATTAGTTAACTAAATAAGTAAACCTAAATAAACGTTCTTTTTAAGCCAATTCAATAGCTTTGACATATCCTTCCCTAACCACAACAGAGCACATGGTGCCTCCAGGTGCCTTCATCTACCATACAGAAACTTAGAGAATCTTTCCAGGAACTCTCTCCACCATCCTTTATTTATAATATTGTGAATTGGGGGACATCTTAAGTATCTGGCAATAGAGAATGGCTAAATAGCTCTAGGTTGGACATATGATAGAATATTATGTAGTCATTAAAAAAGCTGTTCATAGAATTTTTAGTACCATGCAATTAAATGCTTGTTTCATAGTGTTAACTGGACAAAAAGCAGTACATCAAGCAAGAGAGTATATGTAAAACATATTATCAAATGAAGAAATTTTTGAAGAGAAATAAATGTTGTAAATGTTAACAATGATTTTATC